>NC_069500.1:1349891659-1349986659 GCF_027579735.1 Bombina bombina | reverse complement strand
ACTTATGAGGGTGACACTAACCAACAGCAATCACACATCTGCTTCTCACACTACAATACCGCTTGTAAGATGTTTCTTTAACAAATGGCGGGAGCTTGAACATCTATCTAATGTTAACAATTCATATACGAGAGCTCTGCGATTGTAACTAGACCCCGCTTTATTTTTGCTTCCCATCAAGTATAAAGACCGTAGAACGTGGAGATTATTTTATGAATTGTCTTTTGGTTGGACTGTATCCTTCAGGTTGGCCTTTGACCGCCCCACTGCAGTCATCTTTATACAATACTTGTCCATAACCGTCATGGACGTGCATGATGCTCACGCTGTGCATTTAAAGACACCAAAATCATAAATATGGGGAAAAGATGTATTCCTACTTCAAGCAAACAGAACCGCACTTTACTGGCAGTAATATCAAGAAGATAGAAGCAAAGAAATTTGCTAAACTGATTGTGAACAGAATCTGGAATTTAAGATTGACATTTGTTAACTCCCCTAGGTTGCCATAGCCTTATTACTACATATATCAGGCCAGTGATGCTTGTCCATTCTACATGTATACACCAAATCATTTAACCAGGGCCCAAGTGCTGTGGGGGTCATAGCAGCCAGTCTATACCTAGGCATGTGCAGAAGGTGTACAATCCTTATGCAGCGGAGCCTTTTATTAGTGGAGAATGCAGGCCTATCTATCTTCAAAATCATTATAGAGAGCAGAATGTATATTATTACTATTGAGTTACCTTTTGTGGGGGTTGAGTAGGTCCACTACTGCATTTAACACAAGTTTTACAGAAATAGTATAATAATTAGCACATCTCCCAGCAGTATTAAACAATGGAAACCCGTTCTGCTAACAAAAAGTACCTGAAAGGTTCGGATTCGTGGACGTCTAACGCTGATCCTCGTATCCTCCCCTCCTTCAAGGCTTGTGCCAGGGCTTTCTCATCCACTAGACCACCCCGGGCTGTATTCACCAGGAATGCCCCCTGTCTCATCTGTATTTAAGACATTTCATAGAAAAATGTCAAAAGTAAAGAAAGAGTTATCTACATATCCAATTAATAACCAGCTTAGACAACATAAGCAATAGCACACACACAGTATATTGTCCTTATTTTAACAGTACATGTTTTTAAAAACAGCAGTAAAATCATGTATCAAAACCACAATGTATATAATATAATATATATATATACACACACACACATATATATATATATATATATTATACACATACACACACATATATATATATATATATATATATATATTATACACATACACACACATATATATATATATATATATATATATATATATATACATACATACATATCTTGGTTTACTGAGAATATCTAGCTATGCTTCACATGCACGTGCAGGGCAAAATGCTAGCATTAAAACAGTGATAACTTTTAATAGAAACATTTTTGCGAAGGCATGTATATTGCAAATATGTTTCTATTAAAAGATTTAATTCATTTATGTACATTTAAATTTTGATCGGGATGTCCCTTTAAACATCACATTCTATTAAGCACAAAAAATATGTGCCACTTTCAATCTTAGGGAATAATTGTATAATATAGATATGTGGCAGGGTAAAGTTCGGAAAAAAGTGTGCACTTCCAATTCTCAGGATTGGTAAACCCACAGTTTGCAGACAAATTACAGGAATGAAAATATATTGCAATTAAAAATGTTATACTACTATATAGATATGCACACATACAGTATGTATATGTAGTATAACTGAGCAGTGTTGTTTAAGCACTAGCAAACATTTACTTTAGTTTGTGCATTGCTACTGTGTAACATTTTGGCACCTGGTGAATGAAACAATTTATCACATAACCGTAGTCAGGTGTTTATAGATGCATAAAGTAATTATAAAACACAATAGAAACAGAACCACCCATTTGGCACACCTGAAAAAGAAATAATTATTGTATATATCAGTCATCAGACCACAGTGAGCAAATGAGAATAATAAAACATAACTCATTTCTAATACATTAAAATCAGTGCCCAAAGAGCACAAATACACACACTATAAAACATAACTCATTACTAATACATTAAAATCAGTGCCCAAAGAGCACACACACACACACTATAAAACATAACTCATTACTAATACATTAAATTCAGTGCCCAAAGAGCACGCACACACACGCACACACTATAAAACATAACTTATTTCTAATACATTAAAATCAGTGCCCAAAGAGCACAAATACACACACTATAAAACATAACTCATTACTAATACATTAAAATCAGTGCCCAAAGAGCACACACACACTATAAAACATAACTCATTACTAATACATTAAAATCAGTGCCCAAAGAGCACAAATACACACACTATAAAACATAACTCATTACTAATACATTAAAATCAGTGCCCAAAAGGCACAAATACACACACTATAAAACATAACTCATTTCTAATACATTAAAATCAGTGCCCAAAGAGCACACACACACTATAAAACATAACTCATTACTAATACATTAAAATCAGTGCCCAAAGAGCACACACACACTATAAAACATAACTCATTACTAATACATTAAAATCAGTGCCCAAAGAGCACACACACACTATAAAACATAACTCATTACTAATACATTAAAATCAGTGCCCAAAAGGCACAAATACACACACTATAAAACATAACTCATTACTAATACATTAAAATCAGTGCCCAAAAGGCACAAATACACACACTATAAAACATAACTCATTACTAATACATTAAAATCAGTGCCCAAAAGGCACAAATACACACACTATAAAACATAACTCATTACTAATACATTAAAATCAGTGCCCAAAAGGCACAAATACACACACACACACTATAAAACATAACTTATTTCTAATACATTAAAATCAGTGCCCAAAGAGCACAAATACACACACACACACGCACTATAAAACATAACTTATTTCTAATACATTAAAATCAGTGCCCAAAGAGCACAAATACACACACTATAAAACATAACTCATTACTAATACATTAAAATCAGTGCCCAAAGAGCACAAATACACACACTATAAAACATAACTCATTACTAATACATTAAAATCAGTGCCCAAAGAGCACAAATACACACACTATAAAACATAACTCATTACTAATACATTAAAATCAGTGCCCAAAAGGCACACACACACACGCACACACTATAAAACATAACTCATTACTAATACATTAAAATCAGTGCCCAAAAGGCACACACACACACGCACACACTATAAAACATAACTTATTTCTAATACATTAAAATCAGTGCCTAAAGAGCACAAATACACACACTATAAAACATAACTCATTACTAATACATTAAAATCAGTGCCCAAAAGGCACAAATACACACACTATAAAACATAACTCATTACTAATACATTAAAATCAGTGCCCAAAGAGCACAAATACACACACACACACACACACTATAAAACATAACTTATTTCTAATACATTAAAATCAGTGCCCAAAGAGCACAAATACACACACTATAAAACATAACTTATTTCTAATACATTAAAATCAGTGCCCAAAGAGCACAAATACACACACTATAAAACATAACTTATTTCTAATACATTAAAATCAGTGCCCAAAGAGCACACACACACACACACACTATAAAACATAACTCATTACTAATACATTAAAATCAGTGCCCAAAGAGCACAAATACACACACTATAAAACATAACTCATTACTAATACATTAAAATCAGTGCCCAAAAGGCACACACACACACACACAAACACACACACACACTATAAAACATAACTTATTTCTAATACATTAAAATCAGTGCCCAAAAGGCACACAAACACACGCACACACTATAAAACATAACTCATTTCTAATACATTAAAATCAGTGCCCAAAGAGCACAAATACACACACTATAAAACATAACTCATTTCTAATACATTAAAATCAGTGCCCAAAGAGCACAAATACACACACTATAAAACATAACTCATTTCTAATACATTAAAATCAGTGCCCAAAGAGCACAAATACACACACTATAAAACATAACTCATTACTAATACATTAAAATCAGTGCCCAAAAGGCACAAATACACACACACACACACTATAAAACATAACTCATTACTAATACATTAAAATCAGTGCCCAAAGAGCACAAATACACACACTATAAAACATAACTTATTTCTAATACATTAAAATCAGTGCCCAAAAGGCACACACACACACACACACACTATAAAACATAACTTATTACTAATACATTAAAATCAGTGCCCAAAGAGCACACACACACACACTATAAAACATAACTAATTTCTAATACATTAAAATCAGTGCCCAAAGAGCACAAATACACACACTATAAAACATAACTAATTTCTAATACATTAAAATCAGTGCCTAAAGAGCACAAATACACACACTATAAAACATAACTCATTACTAATACATTCAAATCAGTGCCCAAAAGGCACAAATACACACACTATAAAACATAACTCATTACTAATACATTAAAATCAGTGCCCAAAGAGCACAAATACACACACACACACACTATAAAACATAACTCATTACTAATAAATTAAAATCAGTGCCCAAAGAGCACAAATACACACACTATAAAACATAACTTATTTCTAATACATTAAAATCAGTGCCCAAAGAGCACAAATACACACACTATAAAACATAACTCATTACTAATACATTAAAATCAGTGCCCAAAAGGCACAAATACACACACACACACTATAAAACATAACTTATTTCTAATACATTAAAATCAGTGCCCAAAGAGCACAAATACACACACACACGCACTATAAAACATAACTTATTTCTAATACATTAAAATCAGTGCCCAAAGAGCACAAATACACACACTATAAAACATAACTCATTACTAATACATTAAAATCAGTGCCCAAAGAGCACAAATACACACACTATAAAACATAACTCATTACTAATACATTAAAATCAGTGCCCAAAGAGCACAAATACACACACTATAAAACATAACTCATTACTAATACATTAAAATCAGTGCCCAAAGAGCACAAATACACACACTATAAAACATAACTCATTACTAATACATTAAAATCAGTGCCCAAAAGGCACACACACACACACGCACACACTATAAAACATAACTCATTACTAATACATTAAAATCAGTGCCCAAAAGGCACACACACACACGCACACACTATAAAACATAACTTATTTCTAATACATTAAAATCAGTGCCCAAAGAGCACAAATACACACACTATAAAACATAACTTATTTCTAATACATTAAAATCAGTGCCCAAAAGGCACACACACACACACACACACACACACACTATAAAACATAACTCATTACTAATACATTAAAATCAGTGCCCAAAGAGCACAAATACACACACTATAAAACATAACTCATTTCTAATACATTAAAATCAGTGCCCAAAGAGCACTAATACACACACTATAAAACATAACTCATTACTAATACATTAAAATCAGTGCCTAAAGAGCACAAATACACACACTATAAAACATAACTCATTACTAATACATTAAAATCAGTGCCCAAAAGGCACAAATACACACACTATAAAACATAACTCATTACTAATACATTAAAATCAGTGCCCAAAGAGCACAAATACACACACACACACACTATAAAACATAACTTATTTCTAATACATTAAAATCAGTGCCCAAAGAGCACAAATACACACACTATAAAACATAACTTATTTCTAATACATTAAAATCAGTGCCCAAAGAGCACAAATACACACACTATAAAACATAACTTATTTCTAATACATTAAAATCAGTGCCCAAAGAGCACACACACACACACACTATAAAACATAACTCATTACTAATACATTAAAATCAGTGCCCAAAGAGCACAAATACACACACTATAAAACATAACTCATTACTAATACATTAAAATCAGTGCCCAAAAGGCACACACACACACACACACACTATAAAACATAACTTATTTCTAATACATTAAAATCAGTGCCCAAAAGGCACACACACACACGCACACACTATAAAACATAACTCATTTCTAATACATTAAAATCAGTGCCCAAAGAGCACAAATACACACACTATAAAACATAACTCATTTCTAATACATTAAAATCAGTGCCCAAAGAGCACAAATACACACACTATAAAACATAACTCATTTCTAATACATTAAAATCAGTGCCCAAAGAGCACAAATACACACACTATAAAACATAACTCATTACTAATACATTAAAATCAGTGCCCAAAAGGCACAAATACACACACACACACACTATAAAACATAACTCATTACTAATACATTAAAATCAGTGCCCAAAGAGCACAAATACACACACTATAAAACATAACTTATTTCTAATACATTAAAATCATTGCCCAAAAGGCACACACACACACACACACACACTATAAAACATAACTTATTACTAATACATTAAAATCAGTGCCCAAAGAGCACACACACACACACTATAAAACATAACTAATTTCTAATACATTAAAATCAGTGCCCAAAGAGCACAAATACACACACTATAAAACATAATTAATTTCTAATACATTAAAATCAGTGCCTAAAGAGCACAAATACACACACTATAAAACATAACTCATTACTAATACATTAAAATCAGTGCCCAAAAGGCACAAATACACACACAATAAAACATAACTCATTACTAATACATTAAAATCAGTGCCCAAAGAGCACAAATACACACACACACACACTATAAAACATAACTCATTACTAATAAATTAAAATCAGTGCCCAAAGAGCACAAATACACACACTATAAAACATAACTTATTTCTAATACATTAAAATCAGTGCCCAAAGAGCACAAATACACACTATAAAACATAACTTATTTCTAATACATTAAAATCAGTGCCTAAAGAGCACAAATACACACACTATAAAACATAACTCATTACTAATACATTAAAATCAGTGCCCAAAAGGCACAAATACACACACTATAAAACATAACTCATTACTAATACATTAAAATCAGTGCCCAAAAGGCACAAATACACACACACACACACACTATAAAACATAACTCATTACTAATTCATTAAAATCAGTGCCCAAAGAGCACAAATACACACACTATAAAACATAACTTATTTCTAATACATTAAAATCATTGCCCAAAAGGCACACACACACACACACACACACACACTATAAAACATAACTTATTACTAATACATTAAAATCAGTGCCCAAAGAGCACACACACACACACTATAAAACATAACTAATTTCTAATACATTAAAATCAGTGCCCAAAGAGCACAAATACACACACTATAAAACATAACTAATTTCTAATACATTAAAATCAGTGCCTAAAGAGCACAAATACACACACTATAAAACATAACTCATTACTAATACATTAAAATCAGTGCCCAAAAGGCACAAATACACACACTATAAAACATAACTCATTACTAATACATTAAAATCAGTGCCCAAAGAGCACAAATACACACACACACACACACTATAAAACATAACTCATTACTAATAAATTAAAATCAGTGCCCAAAGAGCACAAATACACACACTATAAAACATAACTTATTTCTAATACATTAAAATCAGTGCCCAAAGAGCACAAATACACACACTATAAAACATAACTCATTACTAATACATTAAAATCAGTGCCCAAAGAGCACAAATACACACACACACACACTATAAAACATAACTCATTACTAATACATTAAAATCAGTGCCCAAAGAGCACAAATACACACACTATAAAACATAACTTATTTCTAATACATTAAAATCAGTGCCCAAAGAGCACAAATACACACTATAAAACATAACTTATTTCTAATACATTAAAATCAGTGCCCAAAGAGCACAAATACACACACTATAAAACATAACTTATTTCTAATACATTAAAATCAGTGCCCAAAGAGCGCACACACACACACACACACACACACTATAAAACATAACTTATTTCTAATACATTAAAATCAGTGCGCAAAGAGCACAAATACACACACTATAAAACATAACTTATTTCTAATACATTAAAATCAGTGCCCAAAGAGCACAAATACACACACTATAAAACATAACTTATTTCTAATACATTAAAATCAGTGCCCAAAGAGCACAAATACACACACTATAAAACATAACTTATGTCTAATACATTAAAATCAGTGCCCAAAGAGCACACACACACACACACACACACACACACTATAAAACATAACTGATTTCTAATACATTAAAATCAGTGCCCAAAGAGCACAAATACACACACTATAAAACATAACTTATTTCTAATACATTAAAATCAGTGCCCAAAGAGCACAAATACACACACTATAAAACATAACTCATTACTAATACATTAAAATCAGTGCCCAAAGAGCACACACACACACACACACACACTATAAAACATAACTCATTACTAATACATTAAAATCAGTGCCCAAAGAGCACAAATACACACACTATAAAACATAACTTATTTCTAATACATTAAAATCAGTGCCCAAAAGGCACACACACACACACACACTATAAAACATAACTTATTACTAATACATTAAAATCAGTGCCCAAAGAGCACAAATACACGCACTATAAAACATAACTAATTTCTAATACATTAAAATCAGTGCCCAAAGAGCACAAATACACACACTATAAAACATAACTCATTACTAATACATTAAAATCAGTGCCCAAAAGGCACAAATACACACACTATAAAACATAACTCATTACTAATACATTAAAATCAGTGCCCAAAGAGCACAAATACACACACTATAAAACATAACTCATTACTAATACATTAAAATCAGTGCCCAAAAGGCACAAATACACACACTATAAAACATAACTCATTACTAATACATTAAAATCAGTGCCCAAAGAGCACAAATACACACACACACACACACACTATAAAACATAACTTATTTCTAATACATTAAAATCAGTGCCCAAAGAGCACAAATACACACACTATAAAACATAACTTATTTCTAATACATTAAAAGCAGTGCCCAAAGAGCACAAATACACACACTATAAAACATAACTTATTTCTAATACATTAAAATCAGTGCCCAAAGAGCACACACACACACACACTATAAAACATAACTCATTACTAATACATTAAAATCAGTGCCCAAAGAGCACAAATACACACACTATAAAACATAACTCATTACTAATACATTAAAATCAGTGCCCAAAAGGCACAAATACACACACTATAAAACATAACTCATTTCTAATACATTAAAATCAGTGCCCAAAGAGCACAAATACACACACTATAAAACATAACTCATTTCTAATACATTAAAATCAGTGCCCAAAGAGCACAAATACACACACTATAAAACATAACTCATTTCTAATACATTAAAATCAGTGCCCAAAGAGCACAAATACACACACTATAAAACATAACTTATTTCTAATACATTAAAATCAGTGCCCAAAAGGCACAAATACACACACACACACACACACTATAAAACATAACTCATTACTAATACATTAAAATCAGTGCCCAAAGAGCACAAATACACACACTATAAAACATAACTTATTTCTAATACATTAAAATCAGTGCCCAAAAGGCACACACACACACACACACACACACACACACACACTATAAAACATAACTTATTACTAATACATTAAAATCAGTGCCCAAAGAGCACAAATACACGCACTATAAAACATAACTAATTTCTAATACATTAAAATCAGTGCCCAAATAGCACAAATACACACACTATAAAACATAACTAATTTCTAATACATTAAAATCAGTGCCTAAAGAGCACAAATACACACACTATAAAACATAACTCATTACTAATACATTAAAATCAGTGCCCAAAAGGCACAAATACACACACTATAAAACATAACTCATTACTAATACATTAAAATCAGTGCCCAAAGAGCACAAATACACACACACACACACTATAAAACCTAACTCATTACTAATACATTAAAATCCGTGCCCAAAGAGCACAAATACACACACTATAAAACATAACTTATTTCTAATACATTAAAATCAGTGCCCAAAGAGCACAAATACACACACTATAAAACATAACTCATTTCTAATACATTAAAATCAGTGCCCAAAGAGCACACACACACACACACACACACACACACACACTATAAAACATAACTTATTTCTAATACATTAAAATCAGTGCCCAAAGAGCACAAATACACACACTATAAAACATAACTTATTTCTAATACATTAAAATCAGTGCCCAAAGAGCACAAATACACACACTATAAAACATAACTTATTTCTAATACATTAAAATCAGTGCCCAAAGAGCACAAATACACACACTATAAAACATAACTTATGTCTAATACATTAAAATCAGTGCCCAAAGAGCACACACACACACTATAAAACATAACTTATTTCTAATACATTAAAATCAGTGCCCAAAGAGCACAAATACACACACTATAAAACATAACTTATTTCTAATACATTAAAATCAGTGCCCAAAGAGCACAAATACACACACTATAAAACATAACTCATTACTAATACATTAAAATCAGTGCCCAAAGAGCACACACACACACACACACACTATAAAACATAACTCATTACTAATACATTAAAATCAGTGCCCAAAGAGCACAAATACACACACTATAAAACATAACTCATTGCTAATACATTAAAATCAGTGCCCAAAGAGCACAAATACACACACTATAAAACATAACTCATTACTAATACATTAAAATCAGTGCCCAAAAGGCACACACACACACACACACACACACACTATAAAACATAACTTATTTCTAATACATTAAAATCAGTGCCCAAAAGGCACACGCACACACTATAAAACATAACTCATTTCTAATACATTAAAATCAGTGCCCAAAGAGCACAAATACACGCACTATAAAACATAACTAATTTCTAATACATTAAAATCAGTGCCCAAAAGGCACACACACACACTATAAAACATAACTTATTTCTAATACATTAAAATCAGTGCCCAAAAGGCACACACACACACACACACACACACACTATAAAACATAACTTATTACTAATACATTAAAATCAGTGCCCAAAGAGCACAAATACACGCACTATAAAACATAACTAATTTCTAATACATTAAAATCAGTGCCCAAAGAGCACAAATACACACACTATAAAACATAACTAATTTCTAATACATTAAAATCAGTGCCTAAAGAGCACAAATACACACACTATAAAACATAACTCATTACTAATACATTAAAATCAGTGCCCAAAAGGCACAAATACACACACTATAAAACATAACTCATTACTAATACATTAAAATCAGTGCCCAAAGAGCACAAATACACACACACACACACTATAAAACATAACTCATTACTAATACATTAAAATCAGTGCCCAAAGAGCACAAATACACACACTATAAAACATAACTTATTTCTAATACATTAAAATCAGTGCCCAAAGAGCACAAATACACACACTATAAAACATAACTTATTTCTAATACATTAAAATCAGTGCCCAAAGAGAACACACACACACACACACACACACACACACACACTATAAAACATAACTTATTTCTAATACATTAAAATCAGTGCCCAAAGAGCACAAATACACACACTATAAAACATAACTTATTTCTAATACATTAAAATCAGTGCCCAAAGAGCACAAATACACACACTATAAAACATAACTCATTACTAATACATTAAAATCAGTGCCCAAAGAGCACACACACACACACACTATAAAACATAACTCATTACTAATACATTAAAATCAGTGCCCAAAGAGCACAAATACACACACTATAAAACATAACTCATTACTAATACATTAAAATCAGTGCCCAAAAGGCACACACACACACACACTATAAAAAATAACTTATTTCTAATACATTAAAATCAGTGCCCAAAAGGCACACACACACACGCACACACTATAAAACATAACTCATTTCTAATACATTAAAATCAGTGCCCAAAGAGCACAAATACACACACTATAAAACATAACTCATTTCTAATACATTAAAATCAGTGCCCAAAGAGCACAAATACACACACTATAAAACATAACTCATTTCTAATACATTAAAATCAGTGCCCAAAGAGCACAAATACACACACTATAAAACATAACTCATTACTAATACATTAAAATCAGTGCCCAAAGAGCACACACACACACACACACACTATAAAACATAACTCATTACTAATACATTAAAATCAGTGCCCAAAGAGCACAAATACACACACTATAAAACATAACTCATTGCTAATACATTAAAATCAGTGCCCAAAGAGCACAAATACACACACTATAAAACATAACTCATTACTAATACATTAAAATCAGTGCCCAAAAGGCACACACACACACACACACACACTATAAAACATAACTTATTTCTAATACATTAAAATCAGTGCCCAAAAGGCACACACTATAAAACATAACTCATTTCTAATACATTAAAATCAGTGCCCAAAGAGCACAAATACACGCACTATAAAACATAACTAATTTCTAATACATTAAAATCAGTGCCCAAAAGGCACACACACACACTATAAAACATAACTTATTTCTAATACATTAAAATCAGTGCCCAAAAGGCACACACACACACACACACACACACACTATAAAACATAACTTATTACTAATACATTAAAATCAGTGCCCAAAGAGCACAAATACACGCACTATAAAACATAACTAATTTCTAATACATTAAAATCAGTGCCCAAAGAGCACAAATACACACACTATAAAACATAACTAATTTCTAATACATTAAAATCAGTGCCTAAAGAGCACAAATACACACACTATAAAACATAACTCATTACTAATACATTAAAATCAGTGCCCAAAAGGCACAAATACACACACTATAAAACATAACTCATTACTAATACATTAAAATCAGTGCCCAAAGAGAACACACACACACACACACACACACACACACTATAAAACATAACTTATTTCTAATACATTAAAATCAGTGCCCAAAGAGCACAAATACACACACTATAAAACATAACTTATTTCTAATACATTAAAATCAGTGCCCAAAGAGCACAAATATACACACTATAAAACATAACTCATTACTAATACATTAAAATCAGTGCCCAAAGAGCACACACACACACACACTATAAAACATAACTCATTACTAATACATTAAAATCAGTGCCCAAAGAGCACAAATACACACACTATAAAACATAACTCATTACTAATACATTAAAATCAGTGCCCAAAAGGCACACACACACACACACTATAAAAAATAACTTATTTCTAATACATTAAAATCAGTGCCCAAAAGGCACACACACACACGCACACACTATAAAACATAACTCATTTCTAATACATTAAAATCAGTGCCCAAAGAGCACAAATACACACACTATAAAACATAACTCATTTCTAATACATTAAAATCAGTGCCCAAAGAGCACAAATACACACACTATAAAACATAACTCATTTCTAATACATTAAAATCAGTGCCCAAAGAGCACAAATACACACACTATAAAACATAACTCATTACTAATACATTAAAATCAGTGCCCAAAAGGCACAAATACACACACACACACTATAAAACATAACTCATTACTAATACATTAAAATCAGTGCCCAAAGAGCACAAATACACACACTATAAAACATAACCCATTACTAATACATTAAAATCAGTGCCCAAAAGGCACAAATACACACACACACACTATAAAACATAACTCATTACTAATACATTAAAATCAGTGCCCAAAGAGCACAAATACACACACTATAAAACATAACTTATTTCTAATACATTAAAATCAGTGCCCAAAAGGCACACACACACACACACTATAAAACATAACTTATTACTAATACATTAAAATCAGTGCCCAAAGAGCACAAATACACACACTATAAAACATAACTAATTTCTAATACATTAAAATCAGTGCCCAAAGAGCACAAATACACACACTATAAAACATAACTAATTTCTAATACATTAAAATCAGTGCCTAAAGAGCACAAATACACACACTATAAAACATAACTCATTACTAATAAATTAAAATCAGTGCCCAAAAGGCACAAATACACACACTATAAAACATAACTCATTACTAATACATTAAAATCAGTGCCCAAAGAGCACAAATACACACACTATAAAACATAACTCATTACTAATACATTAAAATCAGTGCCCAAAGAGCACAAATACACACTATAAAACATAACTTATTTCTAATACATTAAAATCAGTGCCCAAAGAGCACAAATACACACTATAAAACATAACTTATTTCTAATACATTAAAATCAGTGCCCAAAGAGCACAAATACACACACTATAAAACATAACTTATTCCTAATACATTAAAATCAGTGCCCAAAGAGCACAAATACACACACTATAAAACATAACTCATTACTAATACATTAAAATCAGTGCCCAAAGAGCACACACACACACACACTATAAAACATAACTCATTACTAATACATTAAAATCAGTGCCCAAAGAGCACACACACACACACACACACTATAAAACATAACTCATTACTAATACATTAAAATCAGTGCCCAAAAGGCACACACACACACACACTATAAAACATAACTCATTACTAATACATTAAAATCATTGCCCAAAGAGCACACACACACACACACTATAAAACATAACTCATTACTAATACATTAAAATCAGTGCCCAAAGAGCACACACACACACACACTATAAAACATAACTCATTACTAATACATTAAAATCAGTGCCCAAAAGGCACACACACACACACACACTATAAAACATAACTTATTTCTAATACATTAAAATCAGTGCCTAAAAGGCACAAATACACACACCATAAAAGAAAAAACCTACACACAAAAACTCCCCGCTCTGTAAAGACAAAGGGCCATATTTAACAAAGTCTGGAGGACTCCCCCATCTGCCCCGTCTGCCCGGCATTGCATCCCCGCATTTATCAATACACACTACAGCTAATATTGCAATGCCACCCCCTGCTTGCGCACAGCCAATCCTTATGGATTAAACTATTAAAGCCCAGCAGGGCAAATATATGGATAGGGCACTAAACAATCTCTCATCATTCCCCATGTCAATTATTTAAGAAGGCTTGATATTCCTGAGCCTCCTAGAAAAACAAATAAAGATACAAATCCAACAAACAACAAAAGTGGAGCAGAGACCGAAAATGCCTGACGCGCATTTTGCCTCTTGCTTTGTCAAAGGCATAGATGCATAAACTGTCTGCTGCTACAAAGACATAAATTACTGCACTTCTTATTGCTAAACAAAAAAAAAAGACATTTGTGCATAGCATATATGGTTTGCTAGCAAGTGACACCTGCAACACGACAAGTTATATTTCAGATCTAACACAAGAAAACCCACATATACACATTGCATATAGTTTACTATCTATAGTTCTACCTCATACTATACATATATATAATATACATCACATATATACATTCACACATGATCAATCTATATCCATCTATCTCTGGCTTTCTATCAGTTTATTTTTATTTGCACTCGTCTGATTAGTGCGACTGAAGTGTATATATAAATATATATATATATATATATATATATATATATATATATATAATGTATGTATACACACACACACACACACACACATTTGAGCCCTTTCCAGTTGAATACCTGAAAACAATTTTTATTCAATATTAATATTTATGTATTAATATTTATGTTACTGCAAATATTTTACATTCCAATGTTCTTCACATAGTATAAACTGTTCTATGTATTTTTATATAGATATCTGTATATTTCCATATATATTTATATATATTTTACAAAATCTAGCCTAGAATCGGGTATATCATGTGTTCAGTATCTATCTTGAAGTTGCAATTGTTATATACATAGCACCTTCCACAAAATATAAAAAGTAGATAGAGAGCGTGTGTAAAATATCTGTACAGTACGTTTTTGAAATCAGAAATTATATAATCATGTTACTGTGTTACAAAATATAATTATCACATAACACAGCCCCAATCAATGGTTTTAAAAACATTAGACTACAAATATAGTTCAGAACATTTTAATACATTTCTCCTTCTCTCTGTTTTTTTTACTGACTGTTGCTTAAGACATTTCCTATCAAAGCAACATGTGTAACGTAAGTTTCACTTACAAGAACTTTTTACATATTCCACTTCTGTTTTTAAATCTATATATTTCTTGCAATACATATTGATATCTAATTTCTCACTTAGTGTATGAGAGCTGTCAAGTTTAGCAAATAATATAACCATTCTATATAGACAGACAGAATCATTTAGGGAACCCTGGGTAATCACACTGAAGAGCGCTACTTGGTGCCTGACTGCAGAACAATACATAATCACTGAAGATGAGCCAGGGATATGTCAGGGCAGAACTGAATAAAACAACCTTATTTTGCAAGCCCAATATGTAGAATACATCTTTTGCAGTCAGTGCAGTATCTTTGCCGCAATACTAAAATAAACACCAGTGTTGCTGTAACATACTGGATTGTGTTAGTGGCTGTCAGACTTAGGGAATTTGGTAATTATGGGGGACAAATTTGCAGGGTTATGTGATAGATGTATTTAATTCTTTTAATAAATTAAGGACAACGGATTCAATTTGCGTATTGTATAAAAGATGCGTAATGTGCCAGGCAGGCATTTTTCTTAAAAAAACAAACAAAAAAAAACATAATGCAAGAAAAATAATTGACACAAAGGGGTCGATTTATCAAAGGCTTCTTCAAGAGAACCTGCAGTCCGTATTTATAAAGCAGCATTCATCAGACCGCTGCTGCCCCAGATCTTCGCCACCTCTCAGGTGGCGAATTTCAATCTCCCTGGTCTTGTCCCGGGGAGATTGATAGCTCCTGCCCGCGTGTGATTGGCTGTGCGTGGGTAGGGGGGGGCATTGCACAAGAGCACAAAATAGCATTGTTGTGCAATGCTGAATTCTGGCAGTGGAATTCAGCTCGCCAGAGGCGAGCTGCGGTGGACAGGGGCACATATGTATGCCCCTGTCCGCCGTAGCTTGATAAATCGACCCTAATGTATGAGCAGTACTTTATACTTTTAGCATATAAATTTAAAAAAGGGTTAAAACAAACATTTGGATTCTCTCTCGATCAAAAACAAAAACACCTAAGACATTACGTTTTTATAGTCCCACAAGTTATGACTGAGCAATTGCTAAATATGTATAACTAATCTCCAAAGGCAAACGCTTCTACACAAAGGTTCTCCCAAAAAGGGAACAACAAATGGATTAGCAATAATCAGAAGCAAACAATATAAATTTGGACATTGAAAATAAATTAATTTTCCTTCCAAAATGAAACGTGAATACTTCAACAAAATGTCACTTTATATGTGTCTGTTCCTGATCCCTTATTGAGCAAGGCAGATTCTCCCTTTGTCAGTCATGGCACATTCATCACTAGAAAACCTGGCACTAGGGCCAGAACAGAAAGTTTTCTCTTCTGAAGGACGTATTTGACATCTGGAGGATTAGCAGTAAATAAGAATACAAGCAGCAGAAGACTATCCGATTACTGCTACACTTGGAGTAGCACTTTGTGCATATACTGCCATCTCCTGGTCAGCAACCAGATTACTTAAAGCGACTTCAGTTTTATATTTATGCATCACAAATGTATCCAGTGCATTGCAAAAGCTTTGCATGCACAATAGTTTAAATAACAAACAAACAAACCAACCTTGAAAAGCCTCCTGAATGTTATTTTATTTTGCTGTGGCCAATTAGGGACAGATATAAACAAGCGCATCTACATATGAGTCAATCACTGTGCACCATGTAGGAGTTGGGGTTCTGCACTTTTTAGACAAATTTCAGGAAAAAAATATTTTCAGACAAATTACAAGAGAAACAAACATAATAAACAATGAACGTGTATTAGAAAGTTTTTCAGTTATGCAGAATTAAACATTTTGGGACAGATTACTAATGGTGCGCTAACAGTTGCGCACAAGCAAAAACTAAATTTATGCTTACCTGATAAATTACTTTCTTTTACGATATGACGAGTCCACGGATTTCATCCTTACTTGTGGGATATTAACATCCTGCTAACAAGAAGTGGCAAAGAGCACCACAGCAGAGCTGTATATATATAGCCTCTCCCCTTCCCCTCCACCCTCAGTCATTCGGCCGAAGGTTATAGGAAGAGAAAAGGCTAAAAAGGTGCAGAGATGACTGAAGTTTTCAAAAAATAAAATAAACCTGTCTTAAAATAACAGGGAGGGCAGTGGACTCGTCATATCGTAAAAGAAAGTAATTTATCAGGTAAGCATAAATTTAGTTTTATGACGAGTCCACGGATTTCATCCTTACTTGTGGGAAACCAATACCAAAGCAATAGGACACGGATGAAAGGGAGGGACAAGACAGGAACCTAAACGGAAGGCACCACATTGAAGAACCTTTCTCCCAAAGATAGCCTCAGAAGAAGCAAAAGTATCAAATTTGCAAAATTTGGAAAAAGTGTGAAGGGACAACCAAGTTGCAGCCTTACAAATCTGTTCCACAAATGCATAGTTTTTATAAGCCCATGTGGAAGCCACAGCCCTAGTAGAATGAGCCGTAATTCTTTCAGGAGGCTGCTGTCCAGCAGTCTCATATGCCAGGCGGATGATACTTCTCAGCCAAAAAAGAAAGAGAGGTAGCCGTAGCTTTCTGATCCCTACGCTTTCCAGAATAAACAATGAATAATGAAGATGACTGACAGAAATCCTTAGTTGCCTGTAAGTAAAACTTTAAGGCACGGACCACGTCCAAGTTATGTAACAGACGCTCCTTCTTAGAAGAAGGATTAGGACACAAGGAAGGAACAACAATTTCCTGATTAATATTCTTATTCAAAACAACCTTAGGAAGGAACCCAGGTTTGGTATGTAAAATCACCTTATCAGAATGAAATATGAGATAAGGCGAATCACACTGTAACGCTGAAAGCTCAGAAACTCTTCGAGCAGAAGAAATAGCAACCAAAAACCGAACTTTCCAAGATAATAGTTTATTATCTATGGAATGCATAGGTTCAAACGGAACCCCTTGCAGAACTCGAAGAACTAAATTCAAACTGCAGGGAGGAGTAATAGGTCTAAATACAGGCTTAATTCTAGATAGAGCCTGACAAAAAGACTGAAAATCCGATATATTTGCCAAACGTTTGTGAAACAGAATTGACAAAGCTGAAATGTGTCCCTTTAAGGAACTTGCTGATAACCCTTTCTCCAATCCTTCTTGGAGAAAAGACAAAATCCTAGGAATCCTAACCTTACTCCATGAGTAACCCTTGGATTTACACCAATTAAGATATTTACGCCATATCTTATGATAGATCTTTCTAGCCTGTATCAAAGTATTGATAACTGAATCAGAGAATCCTCGCTTCGATAAAATCAAGCGTTCAATCTCCACGTAGTCAGTTGCAGAGAAATTAGATTTGGATGTTGAAAAGGACCTTGAATGAGAAGGTCCTGTCTCAATGGAAGTATCCACGGTGGCAGAGAGGACATGTCCACTAGATCCGCATACCAAGTCCTGCGTGGCCACGCAGGCGCTATCAGGATTACTGAAGCTCTCTCCTGTTTGATTCGAGCAATCACGCGTGGGAGGAGAGGAAACGGCGGAAACACATAAGCTAGGCTGAACAACCAAGGTACTGCCAAGGCATCTATCAGTTCGGCCTGAGGATCCCTTGACCGGGATCCGTATCTTGGAAGCTTGGCATTCTGACGAGATGCCATCAAATCCAATTCCGGTCTGCCCCATCTGAGAATCAATGAGGCAAATACCTCCGGGTGAAGTTCCCACTCCCCCAGATGAAAAGTCTGTCGACTTAGAAAATCTGCTTCCCAGTTCTCTACCCCTGGGATGTAGATCGCTGACAGATGACAAGAGTGGGCCTCTGTCCAACTGATTATCTTGGATACTTCTATCATCGCTAAGGAACTCCTTTTTCCCCCCTGATGATTGACATATGCCACAGTCGTTATGTTGTCCGACTGGAATCTGATGAATATAGCCAAAGCCAACTGAGGCCACACCTGAAGCACATTGAAAAAACGTGTACTGTGCCTTTAAGAAAAGAAAAAGTGAACAATTTTTCCAAAATGCACAAAAAATGTTAAATTATTCCCAAATTTAACTTAATATCATTGGTTAATACAAAAATTACTGCACCCAGAAGCAAGGGCAGAAATAAGGCTTTAGAAGTACTTATATCAACATGTAGTCAAAAGATAGATAAAAATACCCTCTGCTGTGGCGCCTACCTGCCCCCAGGGAACTTCAAATCAAGTTTCCAACCCTTCAGACAAGCTACACAGTCCAGGAGCCACCGAGTTACTGTTTGCCGCTGCTAAGCCTGAAGAAATTGTGCCAAAATAGGCTCCGCCCCTTAAGGTCAAAAGTCAGAGTAGGCCCAAACAACACCACATGGGAATGCAGTTTTGCACTAAAGTAAAAATACAAACACAATATAACCCTCAAGCATAAAACCAATAAGTTTTAAGTGCCAAAAATAAAAACATAAAACATTGTTTTTTATATTGTCTCCCATGTCACATAATGCCCAAATATCAACTAATGATAAATATAAAATAGAGACTCCAGTAACATCCCTCTTATTAAAATAGGTTTTACTGCTTACCCCATTCCCATACAGGGAAATAATGCCAGCCATTTCTGATACACCAAGTCTCCTCAGAAAAAAAGGCTGCACATACCTTAATGCTGCTTGTAGCATGAACCGGTCTCCACACTGAAGATGTCTCATGGTTACCTTCAGAAGTCTTATGGGAACCAGCGTGGATCTTAGTTACAAATGCTAAGATCATCAAACCTCAGGGCAGAAATCTTCTTCCATATCCCCCTGAGGAAGAAACTAAAACTAACACCTCACTTTACCATGTCTTCCTAGTATAACACAGGCAAAGAGAATGACTGAGGGTGGAGGGGAAGGGGCTATATATACAGCTCTGCTGTGGTGCTCTTTGCCACTTCCTGTTAGCAGGAGGTTAATATCCCACAAGGATGAAATCCGTGGACTCGTCATATCTTTGTAAAAGGGGTTTATTGTGGCTGTTCGCGTGGGTCTAATGTAGCTCTCGTATTACAAGTTGAAATTAAACATGATCAATTGAGCGCAATTGAAGTTAACGAGCGTCGGGATATTGCATCCTCAGAGCCCTGGTTAACCGTTTCGCAAAACAAAAAAAGTGTCCCAAAACACATCATAACACTAATAAAAATAATTTTTAAAAAAATGCACAATTCCTTAGAAAAGTTTCCATTTTCTTATCCATAGGCTCTCTTAAAGAAGAACTATCCTCCAGAGGGATAGTAGTACACTTATCCAGTGTAGAAATAGCACCATCAACCTTAGGGATGGGGCCCCACAAATCTAATTGAGAGTCAGGGACCGGAAATCATTTTTTAAAAGTAGACAAGGGGGAAAATTAAGTTCCTATTCTTTCCCATTCGTTACTAATAATGTTTGCCATCTTAACTGGCAAAGGAAAAGTCAGAGGGACCTTCCTGTCTTCATAAACCCTGTCTCATTTAGGGATCTTAGGTTCCCCAGGGAGTTTAGCCTCTGGAACCTATAGCGTAGACACAACCTCCTTAAATAAAAAACGCAGATGCTCAATTTTAAATCTAAAGGAGGGTTCCTCTGCTGAAGAAGGTTTAGAAACTGAAGTTTCCGACTCAAAAAGTTCACCCTCTGAAGCTACAGGGATTAACTCATCCTCGGATAGCTGGGACATAGTAGCTCTAGGTCAGGAGAACTATGTTAAACCTTTTCGCTTACATTTGCTAGAGGGAGGTAAGGCACTCAGCGCCGCAGACACCGCCGATTGTAACTGCGCGGTAAAGTCCGCAGGAAAAAAGCCCCCTCCAGATGGAGGATTAGTTGAGCCGCGGGGAACTGCATGTGGAGCGGGTAGTGTAGAAAGGGTAGTAATCTCTCAGGACACAGATTCCTGAGCGGTAGACGGCTCAGAGGGGCTAATAGCACTATGAGTATTAGCAGGCTTGTCTCCCTTCTTAGATTTTAGAACAGTGCTTAGGCAAATGCAACAAAATAGAGCAGGCAGGCAAACCACGGCCTCCTCACAATATAAACAGGAATTATTCATCAGTACAGAAGGAGCATAAACTTCTAATGTAGTATCAGAGTCCTCCATAGCTAATATATATCCACAGAAGGACAAAAAAGAACGCTTTTATTAAAAAAAAACTGAATTTATGCTTACCTGATAAATTTCTTTCTCTTGCGATGTATCGAGTCCACGGATTCATCCATACTTGTGGGATATTCTCCTTCCTAAGAGGAAGTGGCAAAGAGAGCACCCACAGCAGAGCTGTCTATATAGCTCCTCCCTTAGCTCCAACCCCCAGTCATTCGACCGAAGGCTAGGAAGAAAAAGGAGAAACTATAGGGTGCAGAGGTGACTGAAGTTTTTTAAAAAAAAAATATATACTACCTGTCTTAAACAGAAAGGGCGGGCCGTGGACTCGATACATCGCAAGAGAAAGAAATTTATCAGGTAAGCATAAATTCTCTTGCAAGATGTATCGAGTCCACGGATTCATCCATACTTGTGGGATACCAATACCAAAGCTTTAGGACACGGATGAAGGGAGGGACAAGACAGGTACCTTAAAAGGAACGCACCACTGCTTGTAGAACCTTTCTCCCAAAATTAGCCTCCGAAGAAGCAAAAGTATTGAATTTGGAAAATTTGGAAAAAGTATGAAGCGAAGACCAAGTCGCCGCCTTACAAATCTGTTCAACAGAAGCCTCATTTTTTAAAGCCCATGTGGAAGCCACTGCTCTTGTAGAATGAGCAGTAATCCTTTCAGGAGGCTGCTGGCCAGCAGTCTCATAAGCCAAACGGATGATGCTTTTCAGCCAAAAAGAAAGAGGTAGCCGTAGCCTTTTGGCCTCTCCGCTTACCAGAATAAACCACAAACAATGAAGATGTTTGACGGAAATATTTGGTTGCTTGTAAGTAGAACTTTAAAGCACGAACCACATCAAGATTGTGCAACAGACGTTTCTTCTTTGAAGAAGGATTAGGACACAGCGAAGGAACAACAATTTTCTGATTGATATTCCTATTAGAAACAACCTTAGGAAGGAAACCAGGTTTGGTACGCAAAACCACCTTATCTGCATGGAAAACAAGATAAGGTGAGTCACACTGTAAAGCAGATAGCTCAGAAACTCTTCAAGCCGAAGAGATAGCTACTAAAAACAGAACTTTCCAAGATAGAAGCTTAATATCCATGGAATGCATAGGTTCAAACGAAAATCTGCCAGACGCTTGTGTAAAAGAATAGACAAAGCAGAAATCTGTCCTTTTAAGGAGCTAGCTGATAAACCCTTCTCCAATCCTTCTTGGAGAAACGACAATATTCTAGGAATCCTAATCTTACTCCATGAGTAACCCTTGGATTCACACCATTAAAGATATTTCTGCCAGTGTGGGAGGAGAGGAAACGGTGGAAATACATAGGCCAGATTGAAGGACCAGGGCACTGCTAGAGCATCTATCAGTACCGCCTGGGGATCCCGGGACCTGGACCCGTAACAAGGGAGCTTGGCGTTCTGACGGGACGCCATCAGATCCAATTCTGGTGTGCCCCATTGCTGAGTCAGCTGGGCAAATACTTCCGGATGGAGCTCCCACACTCCAACCCCATTTCTACCGCGTCTATCAGAGTCCCTAAGAAGGAAACTCTTGTGAGAGGGAAGAGAGAACTCTTTTTTTTTTTTTTTTTTTTAAATATTGTTTTTTATTGAACAATTTTCAAGTTTACAACAAAATAAGAGAAAGAGGGAAAGGGAGGGGGGGGAAAATAAATAAAATTCCAAATAGACAAGTAAAATTAAGAACATTATGAAGAAGGGACAAGACGGTATGAGTCATCACAACAATTTTTAGGATTGTAGTAAAACAATTAATTAATTATCAGCCGGGTAGAGGCTAGTAGGACAATTGACAGCAAGTGCGCTAAGGCGAGTACAAAGATGGAGGTGAAGGCGGAGACAGTGTTAGGAAGGAGACAGAAAAGGGAGAAGTGAGAGGGGAGGTTACAGGTGCTAGTGCTGGGGTCTCAGTGGGTTTATGGTTTCCCAATAAAACTTGACAAGGTGGTAGTGTGTCATCCTGTTATTTTTAAAATAATAGTACTCCTCTAGGTGGATTAACTCTTGTGTTCGCGCCTTCCAGGTCTCTATTGTGGGAACTATTTCTGTTTTCCAAGCCCTAGCTATAAGGGATTTCGCTCCATTCAAACATATCTGGAGGAGATGTGCGCGGAGTTTACAGGGCTGTTTGGGTGTGTCGTTGAATAGTACCATGGCGGGTGTAATTACAAACGGTGTATCAAATAATGGAGCTACAAATCGTCGCAGGGCCCGCCAAAAGGCCCGCAGCTTAGGGCAGGACCACCATATATGGGTCATGTGACCAACGCCTCCACAGCTCCTCCAACATCCAGAAGGGGAACCAGGATAAATGCGGGAGAGCCTCAACGGTGTTAAGTACCACCTGGTTATGATTTTGTAATTCATTTCCAAGATTTGGGTGGAGGTGGATGAACCGTGAGTGCGCTGATACATTTTTTCCCACTGCTCCTCCGAGAATTCCAGTTCCAGCTCAGCTGACCAAGTCTGAGTGGTTTTAGGCAACCGTTTGTATAGGCACGCGTCAAGGATTCTCTTAGACAAGGCTAGGGAACCCTTTAGGGCTCCTCCATGTCTACAAATAGATCAAAGTGCGTAAGGGGGCGAAGGAGAGAGAGTTTATGGGGGGAGGTTGCTAAAAGGTGCTGTAATTGGGAATATTTAAGCAATTGTCCAAAGGTGCCCTGCAGTATATCTGACAATTCAGGAGCAGATTTCAATGCGCCCAAGTGAAGGAATTCACAAAGTGGAGAAGAGAGGCCTAAGTCAGAAAATCTAGTGTATGTGCTCGCGGTATGGGTGCTTTGTAGCCATTCCGTGTTTTGGAAAATTGGGAACATGGGGGAAAAAGGGGAGGAGATTCCAGGAACGTGGTCCAGGATATTGTCCCATGTGCGGAAAATATGTTTATATAGGGGCGAAGTTTTTGTCACTAGCGGTCTATAAGTATGGGGCAGCCAACAGAGAGGGCCTATTTGAGGAGATTGGAGAATGTGTGCATCTAGTGATATCCATGCTTTATCTATGTGTCCTACATGCCAGTCGAACACACGTTGTAGTGTGCCCGCTTGGTAATACTGGGTGATGCATGGGACCGCCAGTCCTCCTTTGATCTTTGGTCGATATAGAGTGTGCCTCGCTACTCTAGGTCTTTTGCTTCCCCATATGAATTTATTAAGGGTCGACTGCAGCTGGTCTAGGTAAGTCTGAGGGAGGTCAATAGGAACTGTCTGGAGAGTGTATAGCACAAGAGGCAAGATGGACATCTTAACTACCTGCATTCTGCCCCACCAGGAAAACGGCTTGGATTGCCAATTTTGGCTATTAGATTGGATACGTTTAAGGAGCGGGATATAATTAGCCTGAAAGAGAGAGCTTACTTTAGGAGTGAGGGCAATACCTAGATATTTTATCTGATCGGTACATAAATGGTATGGGCATATTTCGGAAATGGCCGCAAATTGTTTAGGCTTCATGTTTATATTGAGGATATTAGATTTTTGATCATTTATGTGAAAGTGTGAAAGGTTACCAAACCGGCGGAACTCTGCTAGGAGGTGAGTAATCGAATTACGGGGGTCGGACAGAGTTAACAAGATGTCGTCGGCATATAGACTGATTTTGTATTCGGAAGGACCTATTGTAATCCCCTTAATGTTCATATTATTCCTAATGTGTGCGGCTAATGGTTCCATTGCTATTGCAAACAGCAATGGAGAAAGTGGGCACCCCTGGCGGGTTCCATTGTATATTTGAAAGGGGTCTGAGAGAGTGTTATTAACTTTGATCCTAGCTGAAGGACAGTCATATAAACTAAAGATTCTATTTATGGTCGTGTCTCCAAAGCCGAATTCCGTCAGAGTCGATTTAAGATATGTCCAGTTCAGTCTGTCGAATGCTTTTTCCGCGTCGGTAGAGACCAGGACTGATTCAATTTTGGAGGTAGACACGTAGTCTATTAAGTGCAATGTTCGGATAGTATTGTCCCTGGCCTCCCGACGCGGAATAAAGCCTGTCTGGTCAGTGTGTATAAGTCGTGGTAGCAGTTTATTAATTCTGGTAGCGATAATTTTGGCATAAATTTTTGCGTCCGTGTTAATTAAGGAGATGGGGCGGTAGCTACCCGGAAGGTTAGGGGGTTTATCTTGCTTGTGGATCAAGGTAATATGTGCTGACAGCATATCTCTGGAGAAAGGTTCATGATTATCTACTGATTTGAATAAAGTGGCTAAATGTGGGGCTAGAATGTGCTTGAAAGATTTATAATAGGAATTGGACAGTCCGTCTGGACCAGGGGTTTTGTGGTTAGGTAGGGATTCAATAGCTGAGAGAATCTCGGCCACTTCGATGGGTGCATCAAGTTGGTCCGATTCCGACTGGGACAAGGTCTGAAGACCTGCACAGCGAACATAATCCTCACATTCCGCTCGAGTTTGGCTGTCATTTAAGGGGGGGAGTTGGTATAAGGACTTGAAAAATGTATGAAACACTCTAGCTATTCCCTTGCTATCTTGAATATCTACTGAGTCTTGCGAAGATATTTTGTGTATAAAGGAGTTAAGCGTCCTTTGACGAAGCGCTTTGGCCAATAATGTGCCTATCCTATTCCCCTCTGTAAAGTAAAGCTTGCGTAAGAAAAAGGCATGTTTCAGGGCTTCCCTATTGAGATATGCGTTAAGATCTCTTCTGGCTTTCGTCAGCTTATCCTCTAGAAGTTTGTTGTGTGGTGCAATTGCAAATTCTGTCGCAGCGCTATTTAGATTTGTTGTCAGTGAGTCGAATTCTTTTCTCCTTAGTTTAACTAGGTTTGCTTTATATTTAAGGAAATCCCCTCTGATAACTGCCTTGTGCGCGTCCCACACTATTTGAGATTTCGTCGTGCCATTGTCATTTAGGGCAAAATAATCCGCTAAGGATCGGGTGATCTCCTCGGACAGTTGTACATTCTTAAGCAGTGATTCGTCTAGTCTCCAACAGTATTGGGACACGGGGGCTGAGGAGAGAACTCTTTTTTATGTTCACCTTCCACCCGTGAGATCTCAAAAAAGCCAACACGATGTCCGTGTGAGACTTAGTTAACTGGAAAGTCGACGCCTGAATTAAGATGTCGTCTAGATAAGGTGCCACTGCTATGCCCCGCGGTCTTAAATCCGCCAAGAGGGACCCTAGCACCTTTGTGAAAATCCTGGGAGCCGTGGCCAACCCGAAGGGAAGGGCCACAAACTGGTAATGCCTGTCCAGAAAGGCGAATCTGAGGAATTGATGATGATCTCTGTGAATAGGGATGTGTAAATACGCATCCTTTAAGTCCACGGTAGTCATATATTGACCCTCCTGGATCAGAGGTAGAATAGTCCGAATAGTCTCCATCTTGAATGATGGTACTCTGAGGAATTTGTTTAGAATTTTGAGATCCAAGATTGGTCTGAAAGTTCCCTCTTTTTTGGGAACCACAAACAGGTTTGAGTAAAAACCTAGCCCTTTTTCCGCTTTTAGAACTGGGCGGATCACTCCCATGGTATGTAGGTCTTCTACACAGTGTAAGAACGCCTCTCTCTTTGTCTGGTTTGCAGACAATTGAGAAACGTGAAATCTCCCCCTTGGGGGAGAGTCTTTGAAGTCCAGAAAATATCCCTGGGACACAATTTCTAATGCCCAGGAATCGTGAACATCTCTTGCCCAAGCCTGAGTGAAGAGAGAGAGTCTGCCCCCTACTAGATCCGGTCCCGGATCGGGGGCTACCCCTTCATGCTGTCTTGGAGGCAGCAGCAGGCTTCTTGGCCTGTTTACCCTTGTTCCAAGCCTGGTTAGGTTTCCAGACTGATTTGGATTGGGCAAAATTCCCCTCTTGCTTTGCAGCAGGGGAAGCTGAAGCGGGACCACCCTTGAAGTTCCGAAAGGAACGAAAATTATTTTGTTTGGTCCTCATTTTATTTGTTTTATCCTGAGGGAGGGCGTGGCCTTTCCCTCCAGTGATGTCTGAAATAATCTCCTTCAGTTCAGGCCTGAATAGGGTCTTACCTTTGAAAGGGATGTTCAAAAGTTTTGATTTTGATGACACATCAGCAGACCAGGACTTAAGCCATAACGCCCTGCGTGCTAAAATGGCAAAACCTGAATTCTTTGCCGCTAATTTAGCCATTTGGAAAGCGGCATCTGTAATGAAAGAATTAGCCAACTTAAGGGCCTTAATTCTATCCATAATATCCTCTAATGGAGTCTCAGTCTGAAGAGCCTCTTCTAGAGCCTCGAACCAGAAAGCAGCTGCAGTAGTTACAGGAACAATGCACGCAATAGGTTGGAGAAGAAAACCTTGATGAACAAAAATTTTCTTTAGGATCTTTGAAAGGACAAATGTCTTCGATAGATATAGTTGTACGCTTAGCGAGAGTAGAAACAGCTCCCTCCACCTGAGGAATCGTCTGCCACGAGTCCCGCATGGTTTCAGATATGGGAAACATTTTCTTAAAAACAGGAGGGGGAGAGAACGGTATACCTGGTCTATCCCACTCCTTAGTAACAATATTCACAATCCTCTTAGGGAGTGGAAAAACATCAGTGTAAACAGGAACCTCTAAGTATTTGTCCATTTTACACAATTTCTCTGGGACCACTATAGGGTCACAATCATCCAGAGTTGCTAATACCTCCCTGAGCAACAAGCGGAGGTGTTCAAGCTTAAATTTAAAGGCCATCATATCAGAATCTGTCTGAGGGAGCGTCTTTCCTGAATCAGAAATCTCTCCCTCAGATAGCAAATCCCTTACCCCTACTTCAGAACATTGTGAGGGTATATCGGATACGGCTACTAAAGCGTCAGAAGGCTCAGCAGTTGTTCTTAACCCAGAGCTGTCACGTTTTCCTTGTAAACCAGGCAGTTTAGATAAAACCGCTGTGAGGGTTCTATTCATAACTGTGGCCATGTCTTGTAAAGTAAATGAAGTTGACGCACTAGAGGTACTTGGCGTCACTTGTGCGGGCGTTACTGGTTGTGACACTTGGGGAGAGCTAGATGGCGAACCCTCAAATACTTCAGTCTGAGAATCATCTATTGATATATTTTTAAGTGCTATAATATGCTCTTTATAATTTATAGACATATCAGTGCAAGTGGGACACATTCTAAGAGGGGGTTCCACAATGACTTCTAAACACATTGAACAAGGATTTTCCTTGATGTCAGACATGTTAAACAGGCTAGTAATGAAACAAGCAAGCTTGGAAAACACTTTATTCAAAGTAAATAATACTTAGAAAAAAACGGTATTGTGCCTTTAAGAGAAAAAAAGATGCACAAACTCTGCAAAACAGTGCAAAAAGACAGTAAACTTTACGAAATTTTTACAGTAGAATCATAAAGCCTTAGTAAGTTTGCACAGCCAGCCAAATAAACGATTAACCCCTTAATGTAAAAACCGGATTGACAAAACGTAAAAAAACGGTATAAAAAACGTTCAGCCCCTTGCCACAGCTCTGCTGTGGCGCCTACCTGCCCTTTAGGATAGATTTGTGGGGAAAAAACTTCTTTTAGGCCCTCAAACACAGCAGGACCCTCTGGAGAAGCAGCTGGATGTCTTCAGAGTAAAAGAAACTGCGCAACTGAGGCACGAAAATAGGCCCCTCCCACTTCACTCGATGTTAGTGGGGCCTAAAAGAAACACACCAAAGTGTTTCTAAACTAGCCATGTGGGTTAATAACCCTTAAATAAGCCACAAAGACCCCTTAAAGTCCCTTAAAAAAATGTTAAGTCTTCAATAAAAAAAACTTTTTTTTTCCATAAGTGCCACCAGTAACAAATGAGCCCTTTATGCAAGCTGGGATTCTCTATTAAATGTCTGAATACAGCTTACCCTTCCCTCATGGGGATATTATCAGCCTTTTCTAGAATTATTGCAGTCTGTCTAGAAAAAAATTGACTGAACATACCTCAATGCAGCTTACCATGCAAACCGTTCCCCCAACTGAAGTTTTCCTGTACTCCTCAGCCTCTGTGGGAACAGCAGTGGATCTTAGTTACAAAGTGCTAAGATCATCATCCTCCTTGCAGAAATCATCATCCCTTTTCTGCCAGAGAGTGAATAGTACACACCGGGTACCATTTAAAATAACAGCTTGAGAAAATAAAAACTAACATTTTTGTCACCACACTCACTTTACCCTTCCTAGCAGCTAGCAAGCAAAGAGAATGACTGGGGGGGGGGGGGAGCTAAGGGAGGAGCTATAGAGACAGCTCTGCTGTGGGTGCTCTCTTTGCCACTTCCTGTTAGGAAGGAGAATATCCCACAAGTATGGATGAATCCGTGGACTCGATACATCTTGCAAGAGAAAAACGGTACCTTTGTAATCCCAATGGCTGGGGCACTCACCATCTCCTCGACCCAAACAGCTAACAGTGAAAACTCTCTCCTTAGGAGTGATGTCTGCAGCAGAATTGTAAGAAAATGAAAAGACCGCACCCAGCCACGTGGTGCGTAGGACAGGACTTCCCTCGCTATGAAAAAGGCGCCAAGCTTTTATGAGCAGCGCAATACTCAAAAACGAAAGTGAAACCTGTTTGTTCCACAGTCTATGAGCCCGAAAAACTCTCACATTAAAGCAGTTATAAATAAGCCCTAACTGTCGAGGCATAAAGGAGCCACACTGTGACCCTGTATAGCAAAAGTGTATAAATAAAACTGTCTTACCCTCCAGGATTCATGCTGTGAAACAGGCACAGTCTCTCAAGTGTGACAGGCTTGCAGCAACGCATCTGACATGGAGTTAAAGGGACAGTCAACACCAGAATTTTTGTGGTTTTAAAAGATAAACAATCCCTTAATTACCCATTCCCCAGTTTTGCACAACCAACACAGTTATAATACAGGTTTTACTTCTGTAATTACCTTGTATCTAAGCCTCTGCAAACTGCCCCCTTATTTCAGTTCTTTTGACAGACTTGCATTTTAGGCAATCAGTGCTCACTCCTTGGTAAATTCCCGTGCATGAGCTCAATGTTATCTATATGAAACACATGAACTATTGCCTTCTAGTGGTGAAAAACTGTCAAAATACAATAGATTAGAGGCGGCCTTCAAGGTCTAAGAAATTAGCATATGAACCTCCTAGGTTTAGCTTTCAACTAAGAATACCAAGAGAACAAAGCAAAATTGGTGATAAAAGTGAATTGGAAAGTTGTTTAACATTACATGCCCTATTTGAATCATGAAAGTTTATTTTGGACTTGACTGTCCCTTTTAGAGTGTAACAGCAAGCAGTGAAACTCATCAACACTGATTGCTCAGGAGCTGTTAGGCGACAGTCTGGATGGGTTCGCAGAAAAACTTTCCCTGCATCTCCAGACTCTAACTTTCATCAATACTCTCACTGAAAGGAGGACATAATTACTTAAAACTCCAGTCCTTTCTTGAAGGGAACATACCCATTACAGGACAATCCAAATCTTCTGCCACTTCCTATAGTGACGAAAGGCAAAGAATGGCTGGGGGATAGGGGAAGTAGGAGGGCTATTTAAGCCTATGGCTGGGGTGTCTTTGCCTCCTCCTGGTGGCCAGGTGTTGTATTTCCCAACAGTAAGGAATGAAGTTGTGGACTCTCCCTGCCTTATGGAAGGAAATTCCCATAGAGTATACAGGTGAATGTTGTAAAATCATTTTGTGTATGCTGTAATAGAATATACCATTCTTGTGTGAATAATAAATGTCAATATGTTGTAACAAATATCAGAAGCAGAATAATCCTGCACTGAGTAAGCAAAGCTGTAATAGTTTCACTTTCTTTAAAAGATAATCTGCACGTCTTGCTGTAGCACACGCAAGCAGAAATACATAATGACCACAAGAGGGAGCCAGTTAGCCACTCTCCTGAAACATCATAAGATAAAACTATTTCTTCAACATTATCTATTATTTATTTATAATCATTTATAAATGCCATAGCTATTTTATTGCTATGTTTCTCAGACAAATAGATTTCATTGCATCATGTAATTAACACTCTTATCACAAGTGTTATATAAAATAGTTTAAGCTGTTTATTATTTAATAACAGACATCATCACACCACAGAGTTACACCTATTCAAAATTATATTATTATTACTTATAAGTATAGCACCACAACATTCCACAGTACTGAAATGTCAATTTTTTTTAAATATTTTTAATCTAAGAAACAAAGTAAATGTGCTATTGATGCTGCCCATTAAACCAATAGTGAATACTGTATAAATCAAACGAGTGTGTATACTTTTATCATTCAAATCCGTTTGCACATTTTAGACACTGTAATTTGCAGAAGTTTGTTTTTTTTAAAGTCAGGACTGAAACTTGGACTTTAATTTGTATAAAGTTTACAATATTTTGGGTGCATGCAGATGTTTGCTTTCCTGGTGTATTAATGATGCTACATGAATCTTGAAAACACGAGCAGATCTAAATCACTCTCTACACTACAATTCTAACACCACATTCACTTTACCCTCCCGAGAGAGACCCTAGTGCTTAGAGCCGGCAAAGAGAATGACTGGGGGGTGGAGCTAGAGGGGGAGCTATATGGACAGCTCTGCTGTGTGCTCTCTTTGCCACTTCCTGTAGGGAATAAGAATATCCCACAAGTAAAGGATGAATCCGTGGACTGGATACACTTTGCAAGAGAAATAGAGAGTTCAATGAGAGTAATTAGAAATCAGAGCACGCCTAGAGTCGATCCTGGAACCTCTAGTCTCTGGATATTTGCGTATTCCCTTCAGCCATTGGAGAGTTCTGGGTCTTTCAGAGGATGATTGAATCCTACTGCCTGCATTGGCTGGCTCTATAGCTCCACCTGCCTGTCAGTTGCAGGAAGTTACCTAATCAGCATCTATAAAATACTACTTCCTGCCAGTGCCTGTGTATAGGACTAGATCTGTTCCTGGGTGAGCTATTACATTTCTCTGATATTGTTGCTGACCTTTACCTGAATTTGGACTGCCTTCAGATTATTCTCTAGCCTTCCAATTATGGAACTGATTTTGGCTCCCTGGATCCTGACCTCGGCCTGGCCCTATCTCCCCATCCTGTTTTGGTGCCTTACTGCTGGTTTATGTCCTACTGCCTGTCTGACGACTCATCCTGTGTTTATGTAAGTATCCTTGGCTTTCTTAGGGATTCAATGAGGGGAAGGGATACTGTAGAACACCAAGTCCTGGGCTTTATTCAGGGAGATGGGATAGTGCTAGCCACTTATCAGCCTCTGGGTCCTTTCCTACACTGACATTTACCTCTGACCTGATAGAAATGTGACCTCTGACCTGATAGAAATGTCTGAAGTGTTGACCAGTACGGCCGAGAGCTCTCAGAGCTATACGTTTGCAGACCAAAATGTGGATGTCTTATGTGACTGTGAAGTCATTATTGTCATTGTGTCACCTTTAACCCATATTTTTTACCACATTATCCACAGCAATACTGATGGTTGGTGGCAAGTTGTTTTAACCCCTTAGATGCCTCTCTAACATACAAAAGTAAAAACCTTACAGCAGTTCACTTATGAGGCCATTAAACTGATGGGTAAATCTACAGTTGCACCATGCTATTGCTTTCCACTTGTACCTGTCTCTGTCTTCAAAGCTATTCGCTTATTTTAACCCTCCAAAAGTGCTCGTTAGTGAAGTTCTGCTTCTTCACACTGGGCGCCGCCATCTTGGAATTCAAGCATTCTCACACCTTGTGACAGAAGCTGTGGGTATTCACAGATCAGTGATATTTGTGTCTTCTTGACAAGCTGTATCATTCACTTAGTTTAGCTGCACAATACAGAGCAGCAATTTTACATTTTTGCAGTGGCTGCATTGTGTATTATTCCTGATAGCTTTTTTTATATATTTTAAGTTTTAAACTGTGCAAGTTATTACAAAGTGCTAGGTACAGCAGTCGAAAAGCCAGCAGTGCCTTTGTCACAGAAGGCAACAATACATGTGTACCACAATGGCAGCACCCAGAATAAAGATGCAAACCTTTACTAACTGGCTTCTGTAATGGGGCAAAATAAGAGACCGGCTTTAAAGAGTGTTGCAGGTACCGTGGTGAGTAGTTACCATGGCACTGTAATTGTTAAATGTCCTTTTAAACCGAACCCTATCCTGTAAACACTAACCCCAACGCCTATTAATTTATTGCAACATTATCGCAAAAGATGTGGCTGTGATAATAGCTCATAAGCACAACATTTTAGCAACAACATTTGTGACCTCAATATTATAGTTAAGCGACTTAGAAACATTGTTGAAATATATATTTCACTTGCAACCCATTTTTCCTTTAGCAATTATCAATACTTCATTAAAAAGCAAGAGTACTCCAGTCTTATCACATACATAATTTAGATGATCTTTGGAACGTCATAGAAAATTAAGCCAAAAAAACCTCAGTTGAGATTGAAGTTTCAACAATACAAACAATGCAAAATGTATTGGAATGTGGCGCATAAATAGACATGTCAATCTCCTGAGGACATGATGCATACAGGGCAGTGGGTGAGCATTCTGTGTAGCCTACAAGGCCGGTGTATGACAGCTGCTGGAGGCACCGGCCTGCACTAAGCACCTTTTTAGGAGCAGATATAGCACTTAACAGCCAGTTTTAGGCCACTAAGAGATAAGATTTCTTTCTACTTTTCTGCAATGCTTTTAAAGTATTGGAGACAAAAAAATTGTGTTGCATTAAAAAAAATCTAAATGAATAAACTTAGATCACAAGTATAGTACAAGTACTGGGTTGTGCATCTCTGCAACAACCCAAAAGAACAAATTATCCACCAGTTATAAGGAAATATACATCCTTTATTATGTATCAAACTACATAACAACTATAAAATACTAGGAGACCCCATATTTGATATGACAGGCGCTTAGCCTGACCCGGTTATAGGCGTTTTATACAACTCACTCACTGAGATGTTTGATGATGGCAAAGTAAGACTTATTTCTGCTCATGTCACATCAATTCCTGAAGCCTCTTCATCAACATTACTATTAGAGCACAAACGTACACCAGTATGAAACGCTAGGGGGTAACTATTAAAGGGAAATGAAACCCAAACTTCGGATAGACCGTGCAATTTCTAATTTACTTCTATTATCAATTTCTTCATTCTCTTGGTATCTTTTGTTAAAAAGCAGTGTAATATGATTAGAAGCCGGCCCATTTCTGGAGCACTATATGGCAACAGTTTTGCAAGAGCACTAGATGGCTGCTCTATTCCCTACCATGTAGTGCTCCAGACAGCTACCTAGGTTTCTCTTCAACACAGAATAACATAAATTATGCTTACCTGATCATTTTCTTTTTTTCTGATGGAAAGAGCCAACAGCTGCATTCATTACTTTTGGGAAAATAAGAACCTGGCCACCAGGAGGAGGCAAAGACACCCCAGCCAAAGGCTTAAATACTCCTCCCACTCCCCTCATCCACCAATCATTCAGCCGAGGAACAAGGACCAGTAGAAAAAATATCAGGTGAAAGGTGCCAGAAGAATAAAATAAGGACGAACCACAGAAAAAATTACGGGTGGGGAGCTGTGGACTCTTTTCATCAGAAGAAAATAAAATTATCATGTAAGCATAATTATGTTTTTCTTCTTAAATATAAAAAGTCCACAGCTGCATTCATTACTTTTGGGAAAACAATACCCAAGCTATAGAGGGCACTGAATGCCAAGACGGGAGGGTATAATAGACTGCCCATACTGAGGGCACCAGGCCTGAACCCCTACCCAACAAAAAAAACCCTGCTTCATCCGAAGCCAAGAAAAACCTTAAAAGGAAAGGCCCCAAGGACACTGACCCGCAGATAGTCCAGAAGCCAAGCTAGAGATCACAAATCTGACTCAACTGAGCCAACAGTCCTCCAGGAGACACTGTCGCCCAACAGTCGGTCCCTCAACACTCACCCTACACTAATGAGGGAACACCACCACCGAAGGAAACAAAAAAAGGTCATCACAATCCATAAAAGGAAACCTCCAATAGTGTGCCCAGCTCACAAAGACCCAAATAGGCCCAAACAGAGAAAAAGGAGGCTACGCCTAGACCAATCGGAACCCGGGATAAGATCGGACATAGAGAACAGAGAAAGTCTGCTCCCTAACATCATGCAAGTACTGAAAGACGACTGAAGAAATAGTCCTCACAGCGTCTGAACATAAATACAAAAGTATCCAACCATAAAAAAACGGGTAACAAACCCAGATGAAAAAAACCCTGAGTCTAGAACACAGAGTAAACATAAGGACGACACAGAGAATACTTGCTAGTAAGTAGAAGCAGCCAACAAAAGAACAGACTGCAAAAAGCAACCACCAGCCAGAGGACACGTCCTAGGCAACCTAAGCCGCCAGACCTACACACAGGTCTCCAAAAGGGGAACACAGAACCTCAATCGAAGCCCCCCGAGAAAAAAAGGTTACACCAAGAGCCCGAAGGAGGTGTAATCCTAGACCCTCTGCCTGTAAGTCTAGGGAGCTAGCAACTATGCCCACCTAGATCCTGAAAATGACAACGTCTCTCAGATCCCACATCCAGTCGGACCAACCCAGCATCAGCGGATCCGAAACAGGGGAACAGAAGAACCCCAAAACCAGCTCAAGAACGAGCGGAAGAATGGCCACAGCCATCCCCACAGAGCACGGGAAAAACCCGTCTCCGAAAACAGACGACAAGGCCGTAGACCCAAAGGCCCAACAAAGTCTAAACTTGGAGCCAGCAAGACTCCAGATGGAACATAACAACCCAGAGAGACACCCCTCTCCGAAAGAATAACCCACAGTTCCAACCTCTTGATCCAGGAGAAGCCCCAAGAAAGGGACTACATCTCCATAAGAAGGAGAATAACCCCTTAAGAAAAGGGATGAAACCAGAAGGGCAACATCTGTCTGCCAGGCACAAAGCCATCGGCTAAAGGAGAGATCAATCCCCAACACAGATGTCCTTATAAAGGACCCCCCCAAAAAAAGTAGCTTGCTAACACACATCTCCTGTGTAACGGATACAGCAGAGACACTGCAAATCCATTCTCCTGCAGAGCAGTGAATCCAAAGGGTTACCCTAGCAAGCCGACCTAGGGAATCCAACCTTAAGGCGCATCAAGCCTAATGAGCAACGGCCACTCAGAAAACCTGGCCAATCATGACCAGGTCAAGTAGAATGATTAAAGGACCTAGCTCAAGTTCCCAGTACTGAGGAACCCCAAACCAACCCTTAGGCCTAAGATTCCGGTAACACCCATAACTGGGTCCACAAGGGAAAACGCAGAGCGAAGCCTCAGCAACTGGAAACCTCAGGGAGAAAACAGGTCCGGGCAACCAAATGTTCAATCAAACAATACCCGAGAGCTGAACGTCCCGTCTGACAAAAAAAAGACACAAGGGATATGCAATATCCAGATCAATCTGGATAACGAGAAAAACTTTTAAGTCCAGACCGAAGGAACCACCCCTTGCTAAAATCCTACGCTCCAAGGAGCAAGGTGATAAAAGTCGTATTACGACCCAAGAGCCCCTAGACTTCTCAAACAGTCTCAGGACAACAAAGCAAGAGATACCTCGAGGTCAAAACCCCTCAAGCAGGGCTAGTCTCCACATCAACTCCATACAAACAGAGGATTACAGGGAGAAAAGGTGCAAAGCCTTCCCAGCTACAGGAAACCCCCTAAAAGGAGACCTAACACACTTGGAGAAAACGGAAGAAGACCAAGAAGGTCTTGTAACTCATCTAGACAGTACACGGTCAATGTGCAATAGCTGCAGCTGGTTACATTACACAGCGTGCGAGCACACATTCAAGGTGCGAAGAGCTGCAATTGGTTTCAAACTGTAAACCTTCCGCATGCTAGGCAGCTATTCAAACTACTAGCTGTTGATGGACCAAGTCCAAAAAAGGACAAATCCAGAGCCTCAACAAAAAAGGAGGCCAAACCGCTCAAACAGCGGTAAGAAGGCGCTAAGCCCTCCAACCCTCCACTACGTGGGGGAGGAAACTCTAGAGTCCGATAATACCAGACGTAAGAGAGAGACATGCAGCAGAACTCCACTGACCCAGTCATTCATGATTGAAGGCTACAAGGACTGAACAATCCTTCCCGCCTCACGAACCCACAGGTCCTCTCGAATGCTTATTTGAAACATGTAAAACAAATGATAACATGAGCACTCGACGCCTCGACTGGGCCAGCCAAGCAGAACAGCGCCACGTGTCTGAACAGCCACAAGACAGAACCTCAACCCAACAGAACCAGCCTGCACCCAGGGTCCTAACCGGCAAGCTGCATAAATCTTCCCTCAGAGGGGAGGAAAAGAAAACAGACATTTTTAAAATAGGACTATCATGTCCAAAACAACTTCCGAAGAGTATTGATCCCAGAAGGTTCCCGAAAGAAACAATAAACCAAATAAAAAAACATCCTATCGGATAAAAAGAAAATATAAGGCAACCCGGAGGTTAATGCCCAAGAAGAAACAGGCCTACCCACAGGACCAGCCAAATAGAGCCCTGATCTTCCATAAACTGGGAAAGATCTCAATAAAATAACAATCAGGAGATTACATCATCCCCACATGTCTAATGAGATGTACCATTCGAATTAGCAGACTGAAAATTCCCGTATCCGATAAGGATAGGGTCATTTAATAACTGAAAAACATGACTGAGTAATACGCGAAGGGGCGCAATTCTGTAACGAAAGGCACAACACTCGGAGACAGCTACACCGGCAGGGAACTGTAAAAGGCCCTCCCCAAGGCAGGAGACCTGGGACAATAGAGCACGAGCACAATCGCAAACTAACGTCTGGACTCTGCAGACGAATAATCGACAAAAATGTGCTGCAACCTCCGGGGAAAACAGAAGTATGGAGCGGTAGGGAACTCGCCTCTCGGAGCTCGGGACCCCCAGAGGCGGATGGCTCAGCTGTCCCTTGATTCCCCGAGGCACTCTCATACGGCATACAGATCATAAGTGGTTGACATGTATCAACGAGGCCAATCCGGATTCGTCACCGACACAGAATCTGAAATTAAAATTAAAAAAAGTCTCGGTATCGGAATCCTCTATAAATGAATCTGAAATTTGAACAGTCTCAGCATCAGAATCCTCCATAACTAGGATAGAGGATATGCTAATATGGACTAAAGTAGTAAAACTGCGGACTAGAATTTCTCCTTCGCCACACGGTCAGGAATGCGGAAATGGACGACGGAAAGTAAACACGCCTTGAACTGTACAGTCCAACAAAAAAAGTGCGCCCAACCATAAGGTTGCGTTACTTTCTGAGGCCTTAATGTTCAAAACCATGAACCCAATAAATACTACACTTAAGCAGGTTGAATCACATAAACATGATTAACCCCCCCCGTTCAATAACCCCCCTCAGGAGATATTAACCCTTGATTCCAAGATACTAAAGGAGACTCACTGAGACCCTTATGTTATAGTTAGACCCGCAAGGTGTTGCAGTCTCACGGGAAAACATCTGAATTACAGTACATTCACGGAGAAAGTAAAATGAAACAATCTTACAGGAATCTACACCGTGGAACAGGAACACGGCCCTTCAAGTGTGACTGATAGTAGCATCGCCTCCGCCATGGACCTAAGAGAAGAAAGCAGGCAGCGAAGCGAAGTTAGACAACGCCGAATGCTGGAGGAGCTGTTAACATGAGTCGGGATGGTTTCGCATAAAGAAACTCCCTGCATCTCCGGACTCTAACTTTCATCCAAGCCCTCACTGAGAGACTGATAGGATTATTCAAAACTCCTGCCCCATGTCGAAGAGTACTACCCTCCATAAGAGACAAATTCTGACACTTCTATGCCAACCTCCTAGGATTAAAGGCAAAGAATGACTGGGGGATGAGGGGAGTGGGAGGAGTATTTAAGCCTTTGGCTGGGGTCTTTGCCTCCTCCTGGTGGCCAGGTTCTTATTTTCCCAAAAGTAATGCAGCTGTGGACTCTTTAAATTTAAGAAGAAAATTATGGGAACAAAACAAATTTGATTAAATTTTTTTAAATGGTTTGTCTGAATCACAAAAGAAAATGTTTAGGTTTCATATCCCTTTAAATTCCTGCTTACAGGCTGAAAAGTGATGCTTCCAAATGAACAACTGCCCAATGTGCTGGTGTTGGGGAAGAGCTAATGTGAAAGCACTCAGCTGATGGGAGCTTTATATCTACACAATTCCATCTGCAATACTATAAATTAACTGCACCACTTCATCTGTGAGTGTTAATCTTAGCAACTGGTTTTAATGTCATTTGAAATAAGTTTTTAAAGATTCTAGCACTAAAACAGTCATCTTTTAATAGTTAATAGAATTTAAGACCAGGATGGATCCTATAATCAAGAAGCTGTAGAAGAACCATTATCTTTACTATGGAAAACATAATATTTAAAAAGATAGATAATCCCTTTATTACACATTCCCCAGTTTTGTATAACCAACATGGTTATAGCAATATACTTTTTTACCTCTTATATCTAAGCCTCTGCAGACTGCCCACTTATTTCAGTTATTTTGACAGACTTACATTTTAGCCAATCAATGCTGACTCATAAGTAACTCCACGGGAGTGAGCACAATGTTATTTATATGGCACGCATGAGATAAGACACAGCCATCAAGGGCTTAGAAATTAGAATATGAGACTACCTAGGTTTAGCTTTCAACAAAGAATACCAAAAGCACAAAGCAAATTTAATGTTAAAAGTAAAATGGAAAGTTGTTTAAAATGGCATGCTCTAGTCTATCTGAATCATGAAAGTTTAATTTTGACTAGACTGTCCCTTTAAGGCTGAAGATTTGGATTTGCCGCCTTATTATGGGATGTTGCATACAGCTGTTTTCTTAGTGTGAGGATGAAATAGAATAGAGGGGAAGAACCGCTTTATTTTTTTCTAGACTAATAGCTGCATTAGAGCATTACTTTAAGTAGCAACTCATAATCTATATCATAATTACATTCTAAAGGAATAATTATGAGAAAATTTAATCAGCTCTAAATCAGTCTCCCTAAAACAGTTCATGAGAATCCACAGCATTAGTGTCTGAACTTCTCTATCGCATAATAGGAGAAGTATTTAACAGTTTTTCAACTACATAGAAAGAGGAGGCCTTTAAAAGCCATCAGGATAATTTGATTTCTATCTGCTCCCATGTTCCTAATAGTACACAGAATGATTGATTGAATTAGAGAGGCTAAGTCACTATCTTGCTAGAACCTTGCGGCATAAGACCACGGTCCCTGAATCTGTCATAATCATCATAATCTATGTCATTAATCAGTTTGCTGTTGTTTAGCAAACACATCGGAAGTAAAAGCATCACATTTCTTTTACGGAAATTTCCAAAGTGCCATCATATTCTTTAGCTTTGAACAAGAGGGAAAAATACACAAGACACCTAATAATATATGTTACATGAAATGGACAAAATACATCAGACAACATTTATGATAATACAGAAAGAGTCCTGTTCAGAAGACAAACTCTAGAAACTGTCAGCTCACAAGTCTGAGCCATCAGAATAAAAAAAAAATGAAACAAAAAATCCTTGTAAGACTTTTCTTTATGCTTGCAATGGAATTTAAATGCCAGACAAGTGTGTCAACCTGCTGGATACATTAACACCTGGTCTGTAGGAATACAACCGCTTGCCTTATTTGTGAAGCTAATGCAGAGTGGTTACTGGTAGATCAGGCTTGCTACTGTCATTTAATTGGCAGAACTTGCGTTATTTTGCAGCATCTGATCAGCTCTGCTATTAGGGACAGCTATCTCACAAGCACCACAAAATACTCTAAGTGATAGTGGGATTCCTGGTGCAAACTGGCACTACTGAGAGGCACCAGCAAATTCATGAGCTGGGGGTGACAAATAGAGATGTGCAGCACAAAATGGAAATAATGAGAGATCAGGTTTTATCGTATTTCTACTTAGGAATGATCAAACTATAACCTATACGCAAGATTTACTACCTCAGCTGCCGTAAAGTGATTGTAAACTTTGTTGATGTAATACACAGTGTATACAATTATTCATAAAACCAGGGGTACTTTCATTCATTAAGGGACATTGTATTCAAGACTTTTCTTTGCATAACTGTTTTGTAGATGATCTATGGGGTTGTTTTTGTAACAATGTATAGTTTTGCTTATTTTTAAATAACTTTGTGCTAATTTTCAAACTCCTAACCAAGCCCCAAAGTTTTAGATGTTTACTGATGTATACAGACTTCAGACTGCTTATGTTTATATAATGGGTCTTTTCATATGGGAGGGGGGGTCAGCTCTCATACCCTTTCAATGGATGTCCCAGCCTAACTTCATCATAAATTGGGAGCTCTAAAGTAAGTTTGTAAAAGGTTTTATAATGGATTTTTATATCAGCATCTGTGCAAATTCTTCTTTATAGTAGTGTCTATTACATGCAGCTAAATGAAAACTGATGTATACGGTCCCTTTAAAATAATTAATTAAAGACACTTCCTTTGTAAATAATTACCATTTATTGATGGTAAGCATTGCGCTGTTGCTCCGCCTGCATCTCATACTTTATTTTTGTCTTAGATGATGAATTCGGCTTCATCCAATCACTGGGTGTGTCACAACCTCGAGCCAAAGGAAGCACGCAAAGATTGGATGAAGCCGGATTTGTCATCTAAGACAAAAATAAAGAATGAGATGGGGGCAGAGGAATGGCGCAAAGTTTACCATCAATAAATGGTAATTATTTTACAAAGGAATCGTCTTAATATTTTAATGAATGAAAGTGCCCCTGGTTTTATGAATAATTATATATACTGTGGATTATATCGACAAAGTTTACAATCACTTTAATGTAACAGAAAAATGTAATTATTCAAAAAAATGACTACATTATGTAATTAAGTAAAGCAATGGCTTATTAGAGACAGTAAAAAATGTTCTGATTGGCAGATGGTAAAACACAGTTTTTCACAGCATCTTGGGCATGCCAGACAATTGTTTTTAAGAATGTTGTTGTCAACTACCAACAAACTCTCAAGAAGTTTGGCTGCCCTGGATTATATAATCCTGTGTACAACTTCCTACTTCAATGTGTGTGGTTATTACATATCTACAACCTCAGTTCCTTTGTATTAGCCAGTTCCTATCTGAGATCTGTAACATTGCTGGACTAAGTGATGAACATATCTCTATAGCTATTGCTTTTACAGAACAATCAAACACGAGAGTACTCTTATTACATATAATATTGCACCGGTGCTTTTTTATTTCTTGCATCTATGTGCGCTGAACGTGGCTGTTTCTGCTACGCTCACCTGTTTAATGGTGAAGTCGTTAATAAGGTGGTGGTTGTGCTCATTTAAGCTGCAGTGCAGGGTAACACAGTCACTATGAAACAGCAGGTCTTGAAGAGTGCTGACCCGCTGGAGGCCTAGGGCGCGTTCAATGCCATCCGAGAGGTATGGGTCATAGAAAATAACATTGAAGCCGAAGGTCTTTGCACGCAAGGCTACAGCTTGTCCGACGCGTCCTGTAGAACAAAACATTAACAACATGCTCAGTATACAACAGAGAATCCAGCAGAGAAACTAATGAAATACATAGGGCAGGTTTATGTTAAAGGGACCATTAAAGAGCATGCAATTTTAAGCAACTCTAAAAATGGGTCAGCCCCTAAGCTTACATTCCTGCTTTTTCAAATAAAGTTATGAAGAGAATGAAGAAAAAGTGATAATAGGAGTAAATTGGAAAGTTGCTTACAATTGCATGCTCTGTCTGTATCATGAAATAAAATTGGGTTTCATCTCATTTAAATACAGTAGAATCACATAATCAACAAGTGCATAGTAAAAAGACAATGCAATAGCACTTATTATGAATTTAAAATAAGTAGTAGATTTGTTTCCGTTACATCTGATATTTCTTCAATTTGCCAGCCCCCTGTATCATGTGACAACCATCAGCAAATCACAGGCTTATATACCTATACACTGTGAACTTGTGCACATGCCCAGTAGAAGCTGGGGCCTCAGAAAGTGTTCATATAAAACCCTGTACACAATTTTATAAGTAAATTGGAAAGTTTTAGAATTGTGTGCTCTATCTGAATCATGAAAGAAACATGTTGCACTTTGGTGTCCCTTTTGTCTGAGTTTATTTGATTGTTAATACGGTACAGCAAATGATAGAGATCACACAGATGACAAACACCAATAGAATCCCTAGTTATCAGCTAAATCAAGACCTTTAACTCACACACATGCAGTGCTTAGTCTATAACATATTAAACTAATATAAAATGTGAATTATGTGCAGTAAAGAAAAATCAGACTTTGTAACACACTTTTATGATTTATTTTGATCCATTTTACTGTAATTTAACTCTGACAGCAGTGTTTTTCAAGTCTGAGAAATGAAAGCGCACACTGCGGACTTGACTTGCTTCATGTCTCTCCCTTACCGGCCTCAGCAGAGGTGATCAGATAAAATAGTGCAAAACAATGCACGTGTGGCTAACAACGCAACAGTGGCTTGCGTGGTGTGCTTCAGAAACAAGTCTAGAGTGGCTGCTCCAAATCAGATAGAAGTGGGCGGAGTTTGCCCACTGAAAACAATTGAAGCAAAAAAGAAATCACACTGCTCTGAAAACTTTCAAACACAGCTGGTATGTTAAATTGCAAGATTACAGAAAAGTCTTGTAAATACAAGGGTGCTAATCGCAAATCTTTCTAAATCAGTAGAATTTATCTACAGTAATCCCCATAGACTTCAATGGCAAATAATGTAGAAAAATAATTAAACTCTTCTTAAAGGACCACTCAATGTAGTAAAATTGTATAATTAACAAGTGCATAATAAAAAGACAATGATCTAACACCTACTCTGAATTTCAAATAAGCAGTAGATTTCTTTTCTTACAAATGTATTTTTTCTCCCATTTTTACGGCCCCCTGTATCATGTGACAGACTTCAGCCAATCACACACTAGTATACATATACCGTGAGCTTGTGCACATGCTCAGTAGGATATTGTTCCCCAGAAAGTGTGAATATATATGTGAATAAGACTGTGCAAAATGTAATAATAGAAGTAAATTGGAAAGTGTTTTAAAACTGTATGCTCTATCTGAATCATAAAAGTTTATTTTGAGTGTCCCTTTAAGGATTTGCACCTAATGTGTTTATTACCCTTTAAGTTTTAAAAAGATAGCTACACACTTAAAGAGAACCAGTTGTTTGAAATTTAGAACCACCCATCCAAATATAAAATAATATTGATTTGTATTGTGTAAAACACATAGCGCACCCACCCATCCGATCATGCAGAAAATATACACAGAAATGTTATTGCAAAGCACAGTGCAGGAAACAGAAGGTTATCCCTCTAGCAATGCACTCAAACTGTATGCTCAGGGGCGCAGAATGTCAATCTCTTAAAATCTGAAGAAAATGTAAATTGATTTGATGACAAAAATGATATAAAATATTTTCAACAGAAAAATCAGTTTGACAGTTTTACATTTTTATTTGATCTAATCATTTTCTGTTATACCATGTTATGTTCTACCCCCGATCAGCAAGGTACCAGATTTGATTTGCTCTGCTAGAAGCTTGACAAACTGTAAAGGGACATGAACCCCAAATTTTTTTCTTTCATGATTTAGAAAGAGCGTGCAATTTTAAGCAACTTTCTAATTTATTTCTATTATCTAATTTGTTTCATTTTCTTGATAGCCGTGGCTGAAAAGAATATCTAGATAGGCTCAGTAGCTGCTGATTGGTGGCTGCACATAGAAGCATTGTGTGATTGGCTCACCCATGTGCATTGCTATTTCTTCAACAACGGATATCTAAAGAATGAAGCAAATTAGATAATAGAAGTCAACTTGAAAGTTGTTTAAAATTGTATTCTCTTTCTGAATCATGAAATAAAAATGTTGGGTTTAACATCCCTTTAAATTATTTTCACTCAGACCCAGTTATGTGGCAAGCTTAGCTCGTTGCTGTGACCATTCACTGAAGTTCATTTACACTAGTCCAAATTTTGGATGGATCATCACAGTTCTAAGGTTCAATTCCCCTGTCCCTCCTAGATCCAAAAAATGACCAGCCCAAGAGAATTAGAGAAAATAAACACGTGCCTGCTCTATAGTAATCATTTTCTTTAAAATAAAGCACATTAAGTGTGCAGATGTTTCCTGGAGGGGATGCCTACTGATCGTATTGGGAAAAACATAATTTATGTAAGAACTTACCTGATAAATTCATTTATTTCATATTGGCAAGAGTCCATGAGCTAGTGACGTATGGGATATACAATCCTACCAGGAGGGGCAAAGTTTCCCAAACCTCAAAATGCCTATAAATAAACCCCTCACCACACCCACAATTCAGTTTAACGAATAGCCAAGTAGTGGGGTGATAGAAAAAGGAGTAAAAAGCATCAAAAAAGGAACTGAAAATATAATTGTGCTTTATACAAAAAACATAACCACCATAAAAAGGGTGGTGGGTCTCATGGACTCTTGCCAATATGAAAGAAATTCATTTATCAGGTAAGTTCTTACATAAATTATGTTTTATTTCATTGGCAAGAGTCCATGAGCTAGTGACGTATGGGATAGTAATAGCCAAGATGTGGTACTCCACAGAAGAGTCACTTGAGAGGGAGGGATAAAAATAAAAACAGCCATTTTCCGCTGAAAAATTTAAATCCACATCCAAAAAAATAAGTTTTTCTCATAATTGAAAAGAAAAAAAACTTAAAACATAAGCAGAGGACTCAAACTGAAACAGCTGCCTGAAGAACTTTTCTACCAAAAACTGCTTCCAAAGAGGCAAATACATCCATCAAAACGGTAGAATTTAGTAAATGAATGCAAAGAAGACCAAGTTGCTGCTTTGCAACTCTGATCAACTGAAGCTTCATTCTTAAAAGCCCACGAAGTGGAAACTGATCTAGTAGAGTGAGCTGTGATTCTCTGAGGCGGGGCCTGACCCGACTCCAAATAAGCCTGATGAATCAAAAGTTTTAACCAGAATGCCAAGGAAATGGCAGAAGCTTTCTGACCTCCTAGGACCAGAAAAGTCAACAAATAGACTGGAAGTCTTCCTGAAATCTTTAGTAGCTTCAACATAATTTTTCAAAGCTCGTACAACATCCAGAGAATGTAAGGATCTCTCCAAATAATTCTTAGGATTAGGACACAAAGAGGGAACAACAATTTCCCTATTAATGTTGTTAGAATTCACAACTTTAGGTAAAAACTTAAATGAAGTCAGCAAAACTGCCTTATCCTGATGGAAAATCAGAAAAGGAGACTCAGAAGGAAGAGCAGATAACTCGGAAACTCTTCTAGCAGAAGAGATAGCCAAAAGGAACAACACTTTCCAAGAAAGTTTAATATCCAAGGAATGCATAGGCTCAAAAGGAGGAGCCTGTAAAGCCTTCAAACCAAATTAAGACTCCAAGGAGGAGAGATTGATTTAATGACAGGCTTGATACGGACCAAAGCCTGAACAAAACAGTGAATATCAGGAAGCTTAGCAATATTTCTGTGAAAAAAATCAGAAATAGCAGAGATTTGTCCCTTCAAGGAACTTGCAGACAAACCTTTATCCAAACCATCCTGAAGAAACTGTAAAATTCTAGGAATTCTAAAAGAATGCCAGGAGAATGTATGAGAAGAACACCATGAAATATAATTCTTCCAAACTCGATAATAAATCTTCCTAGAAACAGATTTACGAGCCTGTAACATAGTAGTCAAAGAAACCTCTATGACTAAGCACTAAGCGTTCAATTTCCATACCTTCAAATTTAACGATTTGAGATCCTGATGGAAAAACGGTCCTTGAGACAGAAGGTCTGGTCTTAAAGGAAGTGGCCAAGGTTGGCAACTGGACATCTGGACAAGATCCGCATACCAAAACCTGTGAGGCCATGCTGGTGCTACCAGAAACACAAACGACTGTTCCATGATGATCTTGGAGATCACTCTTGGAAGAAGAACTAGATGCGGGAAGATATAAGCAGGTTGGTAAAACCAAGGAACTGCTAACGCATCCACCGACTCCACCCGAGGAACCCTGGACCTGGACAATTACCTGGGAAGTTTCTTGTTTAAATGGGAAGCCATCAGATCTATTTCTGGAAGACCCCACATCTGAACAATCTGAAAAAACACATCTGGATGGAGAGACCACTCCCCCGGATGTAAAGTCTGATGGCTGAGATAATCTGCTTCCCAATTGTATACACCTGGGATATGTACCGCAGAAATTAGACAAGAGCTGGATTCCGCCCAATAAAGTATCCGAGATACTTCTTTCATAGCTAGGAGACTGTGATTCACACCCTGATGATTGACATATGTCAGAGTTGTCGCTTGGCAAAATGGAAGAGCGACAAATTGGTAATGCTTGTCTAGAAAAGAGAATCTCAGAAACCGATAGTGGTCTGGATGAATCGGAATATGAAGATATTCATCCTGTAAGTCTATCGTGGACATATAATGACCTTGATGAACAAAAGGCAGAAAAGTCCTTATAGGCACCATTTTGAAAGTTGGCACTCTTACAAAACAATTCAAAATTTTCAGATCCAGAACTGGCCTGAATGAATTTTCTTTTTTTTGGACAATGAATAGATTTGAATAAAACCCCAGACCCTGTTCCTGAAACGGAACTGGTATGATTACCCCTGAAAGCTCTAGATCTGAAACACACTTCAGAAAAGCTTGAGCCTTCACTGGATTTGCTGGAACGTGTGAGATAAAAAATCTTCTCACAGGAGGTCTTACTCTGAAACCTATTCGGTACCCTTGAGAGACAATACTCTGAATCCATTGATTTTGGACAGAATCTGCTCAAATGTTTTGGAAATTTTTTTAATCTGCCCCCCACCAGCTGAGCTGGAATAAGGGCCGCACCTTAATGCGGACTTGGGGGCTGGATTTGGTTTCTTAAAAGGCTTGGATTTATTCCAACTTGAAGAAGGTTTCCAATTGAAACCAGATTCTTTGGGGGAAGGATTGGCTTTCTGTTCCTTATTCTTTTGAAAAGAACGAAAATGATTAGAAGCTTTAGATTTACCCTTAGATCTTTTATCCTGCGGTAAAAAAAACTCCCTCCCCCACAGTGACAGTTGAAATAATTGAATCCAACTGAGAACCAAATAAATGGTTACCTTGGAAAGAAAGAGATAGTAATCTAGACTTAGATACCATGTCAGCATTCCAATATTTGAGTCACAAAAAGGTCTTCTAGCTAAAATATCTAAAGACATAGATTTAACATCAATATTGATTATATCAAAAATAGAGTCCTAGATAAAATGATTAGCCTGTTGAAGCAAGCGAACAATGCTAGACAAATCAGAATCTGTTTCCTGTTGCGCTAAGCTCTCCAACCAAAAAGTAGATGCAGCTGCAACATCAGTCATGGATATAGCAGGCCTAAGAATTTAGCCAGAAAATAAATAAGCTTTCCTTAGATAAGATTCAAGTTTCCTATCTAAAGGGTCCTTACAAGAAGTACTATCTTCCATAGGATTTTTTCCCAAAACTCCAATCTAACTGCTGGCAAAGGATACAACTTTTTAAACCTAGAAGAAGGAATAAAAGAAGTAGCAGGCCTTTGAAATCATATCAGAAATAGCATCAGGAACTGGAAAAACCTCTGGAGTAACCACAGGAGGTTTATAAACAGAATTTAACCGTTAACTAGTTTTAGTATCAAGAGGACTAGTTTCCTCAATATCCAAAGTAATCAACACCTCTTAACAAGGAATGAATATACTCCATCTTAAAGAGATAAGTAGATTTGTCAGTTTCAATATCTGAGGTAGGATCTTCTGAACCAGATAGATCCTCATCAGAGGAGGATAATTCAGTATGTTGTAAGTCATTTGAAATTTCATCAACCTTATGAGAAGTTTTAAAAGACCTTTACGTTTATTAGTAGGCGGAATACAACGCCTTCTGAATCGCATCAGCAATAAATTATTTTATATTCAAAGGAATATTATGTACATTAGATGTTGAAGGAACAACAGGCATTGTACTAGTACTGATGGATACATTCTCTGCATGTAAAAGCTTATCATGACAACATACTACAGCTGGAGATATAATCTCTGCTAACTTACAACAGCATTGGAAGAACTGTTATCAGGCAGCAGGGTTCCAACAGTCGTTTCTGAGACAGGATCAGATTGAGACATCTTGCAAATGTAAGAGAAAAAAACATATAAAGCAAAATTATCAATTTCTTTATATGGCAGTTTCAGGAATGGGAAAAAATGCAAACAGCATAGCCCTCTGAGCATAAAAAAAGGCAAGAGGCATATAGGAAGTGGGGTTTAAATAATTAAATTATTTGGCGCCAAGTATGACGCACAACACAAAATGAAATTTTTTGGCGCTTACAACATCCGGAAATGACGCAACTCGCGTCATGGTAGATGCAACCTTGTGCAAGGAAACTTGGCGTCAACTAAGACGCCGGAAATGACGAATTTGTGTCACCAAACATACCTTTGCGTCAAAAAATTCTCGCTGCAAGAATGACGCAATAAATATCAGCATTTTGTGACCTCGCGAACCTAATTTTGCCTGTGAAAATGAATGAATGAATGAATGAATGAAAAAGCAGACAATTTGAAGAAAAGACTATACCCCAGGTAAGAAAAAATAACTTCCTAAATATGTATCCCAATTTTGAAACTGATAGTCTGCAAAAGGAAATATACATAAACCTGACTCAAGGCAAATATAAGTACAATACATATATTTAAAACTTTATATTAATACATAGTGCCAAACCATAGCTGAGAGTGTCTTAAGTAATGAAAACATACTTACTGAAAGACACCCATCCACATATAGCAGATAGCCAAACCAGTACTGAAAAAGTATCAGTAAAGGTAATGGAATATGAGAGTATATCGTCGATTCTGAAAAGGGAGGTAGGAGATGAATCTCTACGACTGATAACAGAGAACCTTTGAAAAGATTTCCCGTGAGGAAAACCATAGAATCAATAGGTGATACTCTCTTCATGTCCCTCTGACATTCACTGTACTCTGAGAGGAAACGGGCTTCAAAATGCTGAGAAGCGCATATCACAGAAGAAAATCAAGCACAAACTTCACCACCTCCATAGGAGGCAAAGTTTATAGGCATTTTGAGGTTTGGGAAACTTTGCCCCTCCTGTTAGGATTGTATATCCCATACGTCACTAGCTCATGGACTCTTGCCAATTACATGAAAGAAAACAGAAAACGATAGAACCGACTGACAAGAGTATGGCCACCTAGAAAGATGGGGGATGTTGCCTCAGGCTGTGCGAACAGTGTGACTGGGATTCACTAATAATGCTGTGGTTAGAGCTAAACTCAAAAACTTCTGTTTGTTTTTTACAATGAGAAGACTGCTCAGTGAAGGAAGATCTATGACTGCTGGAACCAATTAAACCAATGCAGGTACAGAGCTGTCCAACACTCAGAGGGAAAAAATGACCCAATGTCACCACACATCACCATTTGATAATAGTTTCACTCCACGTTCTGCAACTGCAGGCTGGACATATAGACACACACAAAAACTAGCATTGATTTATAATTCAATCGTTTCATTTATACGTCAAGAGCGAGCAAGTTTTTTTTTTCCCTTGGATGCTGTCCATAGAAGTTGACATTATGCAATGTCCTTAGCACTGTCTGAGCTGGCACAGAAACTCCAATTTCTATTGATAATCCCCGAGCCAAATCTGAAGCACTTGCCTTGATGCAAATCTGAAGCACTTGTATGTTGCCTGTTTTTCAGAGCTAGATTGTGCAAGTAGCACACTGTCCGTGGCGTCCTTTTAGAAGGACAGCCACTGCGGCTCTGATTTTTGGCACTGTGTATCGATCTATACCTCCCGATTACTGCTGCAACTGCATTTTGACTGATATTTAGTTGGTCACCAATCTTCCTGTATCCTTTTCCATCTTTGTGAAGCCTCACAATCAGACTTTTCAATTCCTCTGGCAATTCTTTTCCATGTGGAGACATGATGCAGACTTGTAGATAGACACAGCCCATTGGTCAAAAAAATTGCCTAATTGCATGAGCATAGTTACCAGCACAGTCTAATTGGAAATCATAGGTGTACTCAATTTTGTTTCATTGATCTAACTTATGTGTCAGTGACCACAGGTGTATTCACTTTTGTTTAATTAAGTTTCTAATTTGGGGCCTGTATTGTTTATAATAGGAAATACTCTACTTGCCAACTCAGAAAAAAAATAAATGATTGAGAGGTGATACCATTTTGAATAATTTGATATCTAAGTGATATTGCCCAAGAGTGTACTCACTTCTGTTGTATACTATATATATATATATATATATATATATATATATATATACACACACACACACTGTATATACACACACACGTTGCTCATGGAGGCTGCCATCTTAAAAAGCATCCAAGCTTGCTGAAATAAGTCCCAGCGTTACCAGCACGCTGGAAACGATGTAACTTGTGTCATCCATGCGCTCAGCGAACACCAAGCGCCTCGCTTGAGAGTTCTCCGAACATTCTAAGCGAGCGCTGCGTTTGCTTGAAGCGCTTGCCGAACGCAGCCACAGTAACATGCTCTGCCATTTCCAATAAACTTGCGGCCATATTGGATGAGTACCAAACATGGCCTACAAATGCATCACACAACCGTCATGTACAGATCACTTGCTGACATCAATAAACAGAGCAGTGTATAAGGGACCTTCCAAGGAGAAACACTTTGTGTCCGTTCTCTGATAGTGAGATCTAAATCTTGTAATGACTTCTCTACCGCTAGCTATTTACAGCACTCATACTGATTCTCCTCTCTGCAAATCCGTCCTCTCCTATGTGTGAATATATGGGTCTAAATGTGCGTAGGAAACACTTATTGCCTAGTGCTGCACACCTCAACATATATGGCTGGAAATGAACACAGTTCCCGGTCTGGTAAGAATTGCAGTGGACAATTGAGAAATAATGTTTATTGCTATATCTAATATTGAGTACCTAAGGGCAAGTTCTCTGCTCAGGCGAGATGATCTAAGAAGTATCTTCACTGTGGTGAGATCCCTCAAAGAATTTTAGAAGCACAAATTTTACCTTGAGTGTTTATCGCACTATGCAGGGTTATGTATATTAAAAGGGACAGTAAATAAAAATTAAACTTTGATGATTCGGATAAAGCATGCAATTTTAAACCACTTTCTAATTTACTTATTTTATTATATTTGCTTTGTTATCTTGGTATCTTTTATTGAAGAGTAAAACTAGGTAGGCTCATAAGGGCTCAGGAGCGTGCACGTGTCTTTAGTTGTCTATGGCAGTTGCGTTTTGCAACACAATTTGTAGCTTTGTTATACAATGTTGCAAAACACTGCTGCCATAGAGAACTAAAGACATGTGCATACTCCTGAGCCTTTATGAGACGACCTATTTTTACTCTTCAATAAAAGATATTAAAAGAACAAAGCAAATTTGATAACAGAAGTAAATAGGAAAGTTGTTTAAAATTGCATGCTCTATCTTAAAGGGACAGTCAACACCAGAATTTTTGTTGTTTAAAAAGATAGATAATCCCTTTATTACCCATTACCCAGTTTTGCATAACCAACATTCTTATATTAATATACTTTTTTACCTCTGTGATCACCTTGTATCTAAGCATCTTCTGACAGCCCCCTGATCACAGGACATTTTATTTATTATCTATTAACTTTCATTTTAGCCAATTAGTGCAGTGTCTGCCACAAGCCACAGGCGTGATCGCAATGTTATCTATATGGTTGACACGAACTAGCACTCCCTTGTTACGAAAAGCAAATAAAAAAGCATGTGATAAGAGGAGGACTTCAAGGGCTTAGAAATTATCATAAGAGCCTTCCTAGGTTAATCTTTCAACTAAGAATACCAAGAGAACAAAGCAAAGTTGGTGATAAACGTAAATTAAAAAGTTGTTTAAAATTACATGCCCTATTTAAAACATGAAAGTTTTTTTTGGACTTGACTGTCCCTTTAATCATGAAAGTTTAATTTTGATTTTACTGTCCCTTTAAGGAGCACCTCCTACATTATAATATAAGGTCTAAATAAAATCCAAAAGATTTTGTGTGATTTTTTTCTCCATGGAGGCACATTTTTAACATTAGCCCCTAAATATAAAACTATAACTCAAAATGAAAAATAAAGAGATAAATACATATACCAGCCTAATCTGTAATGAGGTTATTTATGGAACACAGCATATTTTAGGATTGTAATTATGCTTTGCAATATACTTGAATAGTTTTGCCCCCTTTTCCTTTAAGTCTAAACAAGTTTGTAGGTTTTCCACTTCTAAGAGTTGTAAGTGCTGCAGACTTCATAAGCCTGCCAGTGCCATGTATATAACTGTCCCTAATTGGCCTCAGAAGGAACAGCAAAACAATGGAGATTTTGCAAAAAATAATAAATAAATAAATGACAGTAGCCTAGCGGTGTCTTCTTCAGTAACAACTCTGCATTGGCTCCTGCACATAAGGAAGTGGGTGGAGTTTGACTACTTAAACACAACTACAGCAAACAAGGTGTTAATACATAAAAAAATAAACTCGCTCAATGTATTGCAAGACTGCAGAAAGAGCTTATATTTAAAAGGGTTTGCTGTCCCTTTAAACAGGTTTTTAAAGTATTCTTTATATTAATTACAGAATAAAGTCCTAACCGGTGCAACCTACAGTTGCAGAATGTGGAGTGAAATGTTTCTCAGATAGCGATAAAGATGAGGCAGGATGTCCGAGTGAGATCAACTTCCTCACTTTCCCTTGAAACAAAGGTCTATTATGTGGCTCATTTAGAAGCTGATCAGTCCTGGCGTTGCTGGCTGGCTGCAGGATTTAGATAGCGCTGCTCTGCGACATGACACATTTAACAAAGGTGATTATCTTAACATCCATATTCATCAGACAAATGCAGTCACTAAATCCTCAGATCTACTGGTCTCACCTGGAATGCTGGGAACACCATGCTGGCATCATTAAAGCATAAGTGTAGAATTGTATCTAGGCCACTTCTAAAACAATCAGTCTTTTGGGAAATGGCTTATGCCAGGGCTTGACAAATTCATATGAAACGTGGAAGCCAGCCAGAAAATTAAGGAACTAGCTCTTTGTTTCTTTTTTAGCAGCCAAACATGAGTTCAACTTTACAGATCGATGTTAAAGGAAAGTCTGCTTCAGAATTTGTATTGTTTAAAAAGATAGATAATCCCTTTATTACCCATTCCCCAGTTTTGCATAACCAACACAGTTATATTAATATACTTTTAACCTCTGTGATTATCTTGTATCTAAGCCTCTGCAGACTGCCCCCTTATTTCAGTTATTTTGACAGACTTGCATTTTAGCCAATCAGTGCCCTCTCATAAGTAACTCTAAGGGCGTGAGCACAAGGTTACCTATATGGCACTCATGAACTAACCTGTGAAAAACTTTCAAATGCATTCTGCTAAGAGGTGGCCTTCAAGGGCTTAGAAATTAGTATATCAGCCTATATAAGTTTAGCTTTCAACAAAGAACACCAATAGAACAAAGCAAATTTGATGATAAAAGTAAATTGGAAAGCCGTTTCAAATTACATGCCCTGTCTGAATCACAAAAGTTTAATTTTGACTAGACTGTCCCTTTCAATAATTTAAAATAATTGATTGCCAGGGATAAAATTTTAGGAGATGTGGCTACTGACTTGTTGGATTTGCCAAGGCATTACATACAGTATGTACACACTGCACAGATCGAAGACATGTACCAGCTGTTATACGGCTAGCGGAAACAGCCCTCTGGAAATATTAAACTAGTTAAAATTTCACCTAAACCACTCCTTGCCAAATAATTCTATTGTTGTTTGAGACCTGCAAAGATTAATGCAGAGACGTTCCTTGGCATGCAGTCACATGCAGCCACAGAGTTTTCTATTTAAACTGTAAACCAAGCGAAAAAAATAATATTTAGTTTACCCAAGACAGTGTCTATGGGGGATGGTTTAGGGGTTTGGAAAGGAAGAATAAAAAGAAGACTGCAGACTTTCAGCTCCAATGACCAACAGAACAATGTACTAATTTGACAAAATAAAGCTGCATTATTCATTACAAAATTCTTATCAGATATGAAGGTACATTGTCATGCAGCATACAATTTGTGTTCAATGTCCCTTTAATGTCACTCAAGTGGTTTTAATAATTTAAATCCCTTAAACTTCAGTACAATGTTTTCAAATGGAAATTCTAATGAACTCAAATGGTTGTCAGTGCCAGATGTATTGAAAACATAATTTATGTAAGAACTTACCTGATAAATTCATTTCTTTCATATTAGCAAGAGTCCATGAGCTAGTGACATATGGGATATACATTCCTACCAGGAGGGGCAAAGTTTCCCAAACCTCAAAATGCCTATAAATACACCCCTCACCACACTCACAAATCAGTTTAACGCATAGCCAAGAAGTGGGGTGATAAGAAAAAAGTGCGAAAGCATAAAAAATAAGGAATTGGAATAATTGTGCTTTATACAAAAAAATCATAACCACCACAAAAAGGGTGGGCCTCATGGACTCTTGCTAATATGAAAGAAATGAATTTATCAGGTAAGTTCTTACATAAATTATGTTTTCTTTCATGTAATTAGCAAGAGTCCATGAGCTAGTGACGTATGGGATAATGACTACCCAAGATGTGGATCTTCCACGCAAGAGTCACTAGAGAGGGAGGGATAAAATAAAGACAGCCAATTCCGCTGAAAATAATCCACACCCAAAATAAAGTTTAAATCTTATAATGAAAAAAACTGAAATTATAAGCAGAAGAATCAAACTGAAACAGCTGCCTGAAGTACTTTTCTACCAACAACTGCTTCAGAAGAAGAAAACACATCAAAATGGTAGAATTTAGTAAAAGTATGCAAAGAAGACCAAGTTGCTGCTTTGCAAATCTGATCAACCGAAGCTTCATTCCTAAACGCCCAGGAAGTAGAAACTGACCTAGTAGAATGAGCTGTAATCCTTTGAGGCGGAGTTTTACCCGACTCGACATAAGCATGATGAATTAAAGATTTCAACCAAGATGCCAAAGAAATGGCAGAGGCCTTCTGACCATTCCTAGAACCGGAAAAGATAACAAATAGACTAGAAGTCTTTCGGAAATTCTTAGTAGCTTCAACATAATATTTCAAAGCTCTAACTACATCCAAAGAATGCAATGATCTCTCCTTAGAATTCTTAGTATTAGGACATAATGAAGGAACCACAATTTCTCTACTAATGTTGTTAGAATTCACAACCTTAGGTAAAAATTTAAAAGAAGTTCGCAACACTGCCTTATCCTGATGAAAAATCAGAAAAGGAGACTCACAAGAAAGAGCAGATAATTCAGAAACTCTTCTAGCAGAAGAGATGGCCAAAAGAAACAAAACTTTCCAAGAAAGTAATTTAATGTCCAATGAATGCATAAGTTCAAACGGAGGAGCTTGAAGAGCCCCCAGAACCAAATTCAAACTCCAAGGAGGAGAAATTGACTTAATGACAGGTTTTATACGAACCAAAGCTTGTACAAAACAATGAATATCAGGAAGATTAGCAATCTTTCTGTGAAAAAGAACAGAAAGAGCAGAGATTTGTCCTTTCAAGGAACTTGCAGACAAACCTTTATCCAAACCATCCTGAAGAAACTGTAAAATTCTCGGAATTCTAAAAGAATGCCAGGAAAAATGATGAGAAAGACACCAAGAAATGTAAGTCTTCAAGACTCTATAATATATCTTCCTAGATACAGATTTACGAGCCTGTAACATAGTATCAATCACAGAGTAAGAGAAACCTCTTTGACTAAGAATCAAGCGTTCAATCTCCATACCTTTAAATTTAAGGATTTGAGATCCTGATGGAAAAAAGGACCTTGCGACAGAAGGTCTGGTCTTAACGGAAGAGTCCACGGTTGGCAAGAGGCCATCTGGACAAGATCCACATACCAAAACCTGTGAGGCCATGCTGGAGCCACCAGCAGAACAAACGAGCATTCCTTCAGAATCTTGGAGATTATTCTTGGAAGAAGAACTAGAGGCGGAAAGATATAGGCAGGATGATACTTCCAAGGAAGTGACAATGCATCCACTGCTTCCGCTTGATGATCCCTGGATCTGGAAAGATACCTGGGAAGTTTCTTGTTTAGATGAGAAGCCATCAGATCTATTTCTGGAAGTCCCCACATTTGAACAATCTGAAGAAATACCTCTGGGTGAAGAGACCATTCGCCCGGATGTAACGTTTGGCGACTGAGATAATCCGCTTCCCAATTGTCTATACCTGGGATATGAACCGCAGAAACTAGACAGGAACTGGATTCCGCCCATACCAGTATTCGAGATACTTCTTTCATAGCCAGGTTGCAATATATCACTTTCTATTTTTTAACTGAGTTTTTATCAAGTTATTAACTTATATATATATATATATATATATATATATATATATATATTGATTTTATAGACAGTACATGTTATTTATATATCCATTTTTACTTTTTTTTGGTGATATAGCCATATACAGGCTGCCACTACTTAAAGATCAGTTTCTAAATATATATATTTTTTAACAATCTGTTTTGTAAGGAATCCGTTTTGCAAAACTTAAATCCAATCTGATTTTAAGATCTGAGCCTTGGTATCTACTATCTATATTTTATATTTTATATCTTATCAATACTTTATTCCTATCCCCAAATATATTGAGGATTATTTTGTACACTATTGAAACGACCGGTAAGATTAAAACATTGTTTACTCGATTTCCGGAAGTTACCATGGTAACACCATTAGGAATAAGGGTTTACCAAATTCCGGAAGTCAATATACATAGCAATGCAAAACTTCCGGCCATAAAACTGATAACCTTCAGAAGGGATTCTGGTACGGTAAAAAAACGGAAATGACGGTAAAGGATGTGACACGAAACCAGATCACTTCCGGTTACGTATTGCCAACCAGGCTAAAATCTCTGAAGGCGGAAGTAAACACGAAACCAGATCACTTCCGGTTACGTATTGCCAACCAGGCTAAAATCTCTGAAGGCGGAATTAAACAACACTATAGCAACATCTCTTATTACTACTTCCGGGTTATACATGATTGTACGACTCCAAAAGTAAAATGTTTGGCGCGAAATTCCAGCTAATTACATTGGCTGGCCACTATTATAAAAGGTATGTGAATACAACAAGCCGATATCAGTCTTGAAAAAGGTCCGAGGAGAGGACCGAAACGCGTAGACAATTCCTGATATCACGGCTCAGATCCTATTGGTAAGCCTATTACCTATCTATTCACTTGTTTTAGCTTTATTGCACCATATACTTTTTATCTTATTTTAGGGCTTTGGATATATTTGCGGATTGCACTTGAGAATCTCCCTAAGAAGAGGTTTTCATCTGATTATCAAGTTGGAAATAAGTCTTAGGACCTCCTTTGGATTACAACCAAATAAGGGATTATTTATATACCTCTGGATACACATCTTTACAGGAAATAGACTATTTCTTTCAGCAACTATTAGTGAATAACTCCACTGAAGGGGTGTAAATACCGAATTATCGAGTAATTGTACCACATCTCCACCAGGTGTACACCTGTTTTTTGGCCATTTTTTCTCTTTTTTAACATTGTTCACACACTTTTTCTCACGTTCTACACATTTTTTCACACCTTTTTTCGCATCTTTTTTTCATATTTTTACATATTTTTACACATTCTTATACACTTCTCACATTTTTTAACACTTTCTTTTTGTCACATATACACTTTTCATATTTTTAACATTTTTTCATCACACAATTTTACTACACATTTTTTCACACGAACACACACCCCCCCTTTTTTATTTATATTTTAATTTTTTGCTATTTTTTGTATTTTTTATATATTTTTTAATATATATATTTTTTTCATCATCCATTTTTTTCACCATCCATTCTTTTAACCTACTGCACATTGGAGTTATCCCCATTGGAGTTATCCCCATTGGACACACTAGGATATACTGGATTACATGGGAACTATCTGAATTTATAACTTAAAGACTATATCCGGGACATTTTCTACCATACCCAGTTTTTATATATATTTTTGTTTTAATTTATTTGTTCTAATCTACTTGTGTTTATTAAATTAGGTATACTTTTAAGGTTTTAAGGTTCTTAGTTATTTATTGATTTACTCAGTGCCTATATACTGTAATTTTATACATATGTGGATAGATTATTTGTAAGTATTTTAACATTTTCAGCTATAAGGATTTATTAGTATTTTAAAATTCTACCTACCCCTTTTTTTGCATTTGACATATTTTAGATTTTTTAGGGTCTTACAAGATTTATTAGGTTCATTTCAATCTCCGATTTTTTTATTATTATTCTATTTAATTAACACCTCGTTCACAACTCCCTATAACCTTATGATTCCACTCTTCAGCCTATAGACTCTTCGTCCAGAGGACTCTTTGGCGCCCCCCCCCTCTGCATAATTTAATCTTTCATAGCCAGATGACTGTGAGTCCCTCCTTGATGATTGATGTATGCCACAGTTGTGACATTGTCTGTCTGAAAACAAATGAACGATTCTCTCTTTAGAAGAGGCCATGACTGAAGAGCTCTGAAAATCGCACGGAGTTCCAAAATATTGATTGGTAATCTCACCTCCTGAGATTCCCAAACCCCTTGTGCTGTCAGAGACCCCCAAACGGCTCCCCAACCTGTCAGACTTGCATCTGTTGAAATTACAGTCCAGGTCGGAAGAACAAAAGAAGCCCCCTGAACTAAACGATGGTGATCTGTCCACCACGTCAGAGAGTGTCGTACAATCGGTTTTAAAGATATTAATTGAGATATCTTTGTGTAATCCCTGCACAAACTTACTTCACCACCTCCATAGGAGGCAAAGTTTGTAAAACTGATTTGTGGGTGTGGTGAGGGGTGTATTTATAGGCATTTTGAGGTTTGGGAAACTTTGCCCCTCCTGGTAGGAATGTATATCCCATATGTCACTAGCTCATGGACTCTTGCTAATTACATGAAAGAAATATTAACTGCAGTGAAACACTAAATTTTGTTAATTTTAAAATGGTGTAAATTGATACAAGTTTAAGCTTCCCTAGCAGTTTCATTCCAAATATTTAATTGGTTTACAGAGACTTCCCTTCAGATTCTATGTATATGGGGCGCGATCAAATATACGGCGCCGGTTTCGGCGCAAGCGTGGGAACCTGCGCTGCCCGTAATTTCACCTTGCACATCGGGGTATTACATAAACCCTGCCGGCAGTTCATAAAGTGCCGTAAGTCGGGTAAACTAGCGATGTCCAGAAATGAGCATAAATACAAATTTCTGGAGTCGCCAGTGACTTAGCACTTTAGAAACTGCCGGCGCCTAAGAAAAGTAAAGAAAATAACGCATCTCCCAAAAATAAGCCCGACACGTAAAACCCCTATATCCGCAATCCCCCCTCTCATTACTAATATTAAATGTATTAATCCCTAGACCGCAAACCCCCCACAACGCAATATGCCTATTTAAACTATTAACCATCAAACCCACACCGCAAGTAATAACTCAATTATTAACCCCTAAACCGCCATAGCCCACAACGTAATAAACCTATTCAAGAATTAACCAAGAATTTACTATTATCAACTCAATTATTCCTAATTAAAACTAAATACTTACCTATAAAATAAACCCTAAGATAGCTACAATATAATTAATAATTACATTGTAGCTATTTTAGGATTTATTTTTATTTTACAGGCAACTTGTATTTATTTTAATTAGGTAGAATAGTTATTAAATAGTTATTAACTATTTAATAGCTACCTAGTTAAAATAAAGACAAATTTACCTGTAAAATAAATCCTAGCCTAAGTTACAATTACACCTAACACTACACTATCATTAAATAAATTAAATTAATTAACTACAATTAGCTAAAATTAAATACAATTAAATAAAATAAAGTACAAAAAAACTAAATTACAGAATATAAAAATGTTTTTAATAGAAGTTTAAACTAATTACACCTATCCTAAGCCCCCTAATAAAATAACCTACCCTATACTAAATTACAAATAACCCTTAAAAGGGCTTTTTGCGGGGCGTTGCCCCAAAGTAATCAGCTCTTTTACCTGTAAAAAAAGAAATACAACCCCCCCAACATTAAAACCCACCACCCACACACCCAACCCTACTCTAAAACCCACCCAATCCCCCCTTAATAAAACTTAACACTACCCCCTTGAAGATCACCCTACCTTGAGCCGTCTTCACCCAGACGGGCAGAAGTCTTCATCGAATCCGGGCAGAGGAGGTCCTCCAGCCGGGCAGAAGTCTTCATCCAAGCGGCATCTTCTATCTTTTTCCATCCGACGAGGAGCGGCTCCATCTTGAAGACATCCGACGCGGCGCATCCTCTTCGTTCGACATCCAACTGAAGAATGAAGGTTCCTTTAAATGACGTCATCCAAGATGGTGTCCCTTCAATTCCAATTGGCTGATAGAATTCTATCAGCCAATCGGAATTAAGGTAGGAAAAATCCTATTGGCTGATGCAATCAGCCAATCGGATTGAGCTCACATTCTATTGGCTGATTGGAACAGCCAATAGAATGCAAGGTCAATCCTATTATCTGATTGGATCAGCCAATCGGATTGAACTTCAATCCGATTGGCTGATTGCATCAGCCAATAGGATTTTTCCTACCTTACTTCCAATTGGCTGAAAGAATTCTATCAGCCAATCGGAATTGAAAGGACGCCATCTTGGATGACGTAATTTAAAGGAACCTTCATTCTTCAGTTGGACGTCGAAAGAAGAGGATGCCCCACGTCGGATGTCTTCAAGATGGAGCCACTCCTCGTCGGATGGAAGAAGATAGAAGATGCCACTTGGATGAAGACTTCTGCCCGGCTGGAGGACCTCTTCTGCCAGGATTCGATGAAGACTTCTGCCCGGCTGGGTGAAGACGGCTCAAGGTAGGGTGATCTTCAAGGGGGTAGTGTTACAGGTAAAAGAGCTGATTACTTTGGGGCAATGCCCCGCAAAAAGACCTTTTAAGGGCTATTTGTAATTTAGTATAGGGTAGGGAATTTTATTATTTTGGGGGGCTTTTTTTATTTTATTAGGGGGCTTAGATTAGGAGTAATTAGTTTAAACTTCTTGTAATTTTTTTTATTTTCTGTAATTTAGTGTTTTTTTTTGTACTATAGTTTATTTTATTTAATTGTATTTAATTTTAGCTAATTGTAGTTAATTAATTTAATTTATTTAATGATAGTGTAGTGTTAGGTGTAATTGTAACTTAGGTTAGGATTTATTTTACAGGTAAATTTGTCTTTATTTTAACTAGGTAGTTAGTAAATAGTTAATAACTATTTAATAACTATTCTACCTAGTTAAAATAAATACAAAGTTGCCTGTTAAATTAAAAATAAATCCTAAAATAGCTACAATGTAATTATTAATTATATTGTAGCTATCTTAGGGTTTATTTTATAGGTAAGTATTTAGTTTTAAATAGGAATAATTGAGTTAATAATAGTAAATTTATTTAAATAATATTTAAGTTAGGGGGGTGTTAGGGTTAGACTTAGGTTTAGGGGTTAATAACTTTATTATAGTGGCGGCAACGTTGGCAGCGGCAGATTAGGGGTTAATACATTTAATAGGTTATATGGGCTATGGCGGTTTAGGGGTTAATACTTGAATCGGTTTATTGCGGTGTGGGCTATGGTGATTAAGGGTTAATAGTTTTAAGGGGTAGTTTGCAATGTTGGGGTTGGCAGATTTAGGGGTTAATAATTTAGTTATTACTTGCGGTGTGGGTTTGATGGTGGATATAGGGGTTAATACACTTTATTAGTTATTGCAGTGGGGGATTGCGGTTGACAGGTAGATAGACATTGCGCATGCGTTAGGTGTTAGTTGATTTTAGCAGGCATTTTAGGGAGTTACGGTGCTCCCATACTCAGCGCAAGGCTTGCTACGGCTGTCTTTTATGGCGAGGTAAAAATGGAGTAAGATTTCTCCATTTTCACCACGTAAGTCCTTGCGCTGGATATTGGATACCGATTTGCAACACGGTTCTATGTTAGCCTATGGGAGTAATAATTGCGGGCGACGGGTGAAATATACGCGGGTAACTTGTATGCTACGCCGTATATGTAATACCAAAATCGCGTAAAATCTGGTGGCGGGGGATTTCGCGGGCGACGCTGCATATGTAATGGAGGCCATGTTTTGGAAACTATTTCCAGTTCTGAAAAAACAAAACAATTTCTTTATAATCACAAAGATTTAATGTCACCTTTTAACTTAGTTGGTTTAATTCCAAACCAAAATATGACACAAACGGATAGCTAATTTTTACTTTGTGTGTTAGTTTTTTTGTTTTTTGTCATTTTTTTAATTGTTTGTGGCTATAACATCTCTCCTTTATATATATATATATATATATATATATATATATATATAGTATATATATATATATATATATATATATACACATACACACACACACACACAGTATATATATTTATTTTTGGAGTTGTGAGTTTACAAAGTAATTAATAAATTACATTAACAGCCTAGATTATTTTTTTTAATTGTAATCATGTGTGTATTGCAAAGGGGAGATAATTTACAATTTATTCACCATAATAGGGATATTAAAATAATAATTAAAAAAAAAATCATATAAAAAGCTTTATATTTAAAAAAAAAAAAAAAAAAAAAAGATTTAATAGAATAAAAGGTTAATATAAAGGGCTCAATTTATCAAGCCCTTCTCTCTCTCCATCTCTTCCCTGCTTTCAATCCCCCCAGTCTCTTCCGATCTGGGAGATTGACAGCTCCTGCCCACGTGCGATTGGCTGTGCCCGGGCAGGGGGTTACACATGAGAGCTCGTGTGCAATGGTAAATGTGGGCGGGCAGCAAACCTCCAGAGGAGAAGCCAGGTGGACAGGGGAAAATCCCTGTCCACCACAGGATAAGTCGAGCCCAAAGAGGTTTATTTTGAATGAATGTACTAATCTAATCACTAAAGACAGATTTACTTGTGGTCTGACAAATAAAATTGTCAACCCTGTAACAGTGGGTAGGGAACACCCCACAAGCATAAAAACAAAAAGGTATCTTCTTCAGGTACAGATGAATATGTTTTTTTGGTATGTGTAATAGCACTGTAGAGTGAAATAAAACACGTAAAGGGACATTAAACCCAAACATTTTCTTCATGATTCAGATAGAGAATACAATTTTAAACAATGTTCCAATTTACTTCTATTATCTAATTTGCTTCATTCTTTAGATATACTTTGCTTAAGAAATAGCAATGCACATGGGTGAGCCAACCACACAAGGCATCTATGTGCAGCCACCAAGCCTATCTAGATATGCTTTTCAGCAAATTATATCAAGAGAATGAAGCAAATTAGACAATAGAACTAAATTGGAAAGTTGTTTAAAATTGTATTCTCTATCTAAATCATAAAATAATGTTTTTGGGTTTAATGTCCCTTTAAAGGGATGTTAAACAGTTAAGTGCTCATTATGCAACAAAGCAAGTAAGTTGTTTGCTGTTTTTCAAACAATCTTTTTCTTTTTAGGTTTACTTTGATTTAACATATTTGTTGTTTACAGACAGAGCACTGTTTAATATCCCTTTAAATGACCATTAAACACAGTAGAACACCACAATCAACAAATGCATACTAAAGAGACAATGTGAAAGCACTTGGTGTGAATTAAATATGAGCAGTAGAAGTTAGAACAATTCTCCTTCACCCAGCAAAATGTGACATCCATCAGCCAATCACAAAATGAATATAAATATATACTGTGAATTCTTGCACATGCTCAGTATGGGCTGGTGCCTCAGAAAGTTTACATATAACAAGATTTTGCACAATTTGATAATGAGAGTGAATTGGAAAGTTTTTTAAAATGGCGTGCTCATGAGTCATGAAGTTTTCTTTTTTTTTTTTCATTTTTTCATTTATTTTTTTAAATAAATTTTTTATTGAGGTAATGCACAGTAACATAGGAACAGAACATATGTCCAGATACAAAACAGGTCTGTGAATGAAAATTTAAACTGTATAAAATAACCAAACCAAAAGTCTAGTATGGAGAAAATAAATTCTGGCTAAGAGTACAAGATTATGTCCAGAATGTGGATTTTAAGATGTAAAGTACACAGGGATGAAGGTAGAAATATAAGACGTACGTGCAGCTGAGATGGTTGACTGGCACATATGGTAAAGAAACCTCAATTTATAACCTTTGACTTATTAAGGGTAAGAATGGTCCCCATCTTACTGCGAAGACCTTAGAGTAATGTATTTATTCTGAGTGACTTATGGTAAGATGGGGTTAGTAAGAAGGTTTTATTTTGGGGAAAGGGGGATTCAGCGGGCAAGAGCCGCTCTGGTTAAAAAAAAAGGGGAAACAGAGGGGGGGGGCGTGTCTGGGTGTGTGAGAGGTAAAGTATTGTTATTATGGTTTAGTAGGAGCTCTATTGATCTCACTATAAACTTAATGGGGTGGGCAAAAAGGGTGGCTGAAGCAGGGTTTCCTCCAAAAATATCCAAAGCCACTCTGAGGCCTTACCAAAATTATAAACTAAATGAAGGGGGATTAGCGTATGAAGCGATTATTATTTGGACTAGGGAGAGATTGGTTGGAGAGTAGCCACTGATAAAAAAAAGAAAATATATAGAATGGGTAGAGTATAATGTTTAAGAACCAAATAATGGTGTACATACAAGAATATATATATTGGCAGAGATGCATGGAGCTTGCGACTTGGCAGTAATGACCAAGGATATGCTATATATAGAGTAACTTGTGCTGTGATGTTATGAAAACTAGAAGTAGAGAAGAGGGCGCCACATAGCGTGATACTGTTGACTCAAAGCAATGAGGGTGAATAATAGTAAAGGCTTACCAAAAGGTTATGCACCGTATTGTAACCAGTGCTAGCAGGCAGACTAACACTCTCAGTGGTTAGCACACTGGGTGGCCTCAGGTGTACTGCATACAGGTGGTACTCTGCGTGGCTTGATTGGGAGTGATAGAACGTCTGTGCAGCTTGTGTGTTAAAGACTGCGGTAGGTAAAAAGATAAAACACCTTTCCAGGAAGGATCAAATGAAAGCCATAGACAACTTCCGTAAAATAAAAATTGAAATCTTTAATCCATAAGAATTGCTAGGCGTTTCTAGACCAATATCTGGTCTTTTCCTCAGGCATAAAAACAATGGATCCATTGTTTTTATGCCTGAGGAAAAGACCAGATATTGGTCTAGAAACGCGTAGCAATTCTTATGGATTAAAGATTTCAATTTTTATTTTACGGAAGTTGTCTATGGCTTTCATTTGATCCTTCCTGGAAAACATAATTTATGCTTACCTGATAAATTTATTTCTCTTGTAGTGTATTCAGTCCACGGGTCATCCATTACTTATGGGATATATTCCCTTCCCAACAGGAAGTTGCAAGAGGATCACCCAAAGCAGAGCTGCTATATAGCTCCTCCCCTCACATGTCATATCCAGTCATTCGACCGAAACAAGGCAAGAAAGGAGAAACCATAGGGTGCAGTGGTGACTGGAGTTTTAATTAAAATTTAGATCTGCCTTAAAAAAGACAGGGCGGGCCGTGGACTGAATACACTACAAGAGAAATAAATTTATCAGGTAAGCATAAATTATGTTTTCTCTTGTTAAGTGTATTTAGTCCACGGGTCATCCATTACTTATGGGATACCAATACCAAAGCTAAAGTACACAGATGATGGGAGGGACAAGGCAGGAACTTAAACGGAAGGAACCACTGCCTGTAGAACCTTTCTCCCAAAAACAGCCTCCGAAGAAGCAAAAGTGTCAAATTTGTAAAATTTTGAAAAAGTGTGAAGCGAAGACCAAGTCGCAGCCTTGCAAATCTGTTCAACAGAGGCCTCATTCTTAAAGGCCCAGGTGGAAGCCACAACTCTAGTGGAATGAGCTGTAATTCTTTCAGGGGGCTGCTGTCCAGCAGTCTCATAGGCTAAACGTATTATGCTACGAAGCCAAAAGGAGAGAGAGGTTGCCGAAGCTTTTTGACCTCTCCTCTGTCCAGAGTAAACGACAAACAGGGAAGAAGTTTGACGAAAATCTTTAGTTGCCTGTAAATAGAACTTCAGGGCACGGACTACGTCCAGATTATGCAAAAGTCGTTCCTTCTTTGAAGAAGGATTAGGACATAATGATGGAACAACAATCTCCTGATTGATATTCCTGTTAGAAACTACCTTAGGTAAAAACCCAGGTTTAGTACGCAGAACTACCTTGTCTGAATGGAAAATCAGATAAGGAGAATCACTATGTAAGGCAGATAACTCAGAGACTCTTCGAGCCGAGGAAATAGCCATCAAAAACAGAACTTTCCAAGATAAAAGCTTAATATCAATGGAATGAAGGGGTTCAAACGGAACACCTTGAAGAACTTTAAGAACCAAGTTTAAGCTCCACGGCGGAGCAACAGTCTTAAACACAGGCTTAATCCTAGCCAAAGCCTGACAAAAAGCCTGGACGTCTGAAACTTCTGCCAGACGTTTGTGTAAAAGAATAGACAGAGCAGAAATCTGTCCCTTTAACGAACTAGCAGATAAGCCCTTTTCTAAACCCTCTTGTAGAAAGGACAATATCCTAGGAATCCTAACCTTACTCCATGAGTAACTCTTGGATTCGCACCAATATAAATATTTACGCCATATCTTATGGTAAATTTTTCTGGTAACAGGCTTCCGTGCCTGTATTAAGGTATCAATAACTGACTCAGAGAAGCCACACTTTGATAGTATCAAGCGTTCAATCTCCATGCAGTCAGCCTCAGAGAAATTAGATTTGGATGGTTGAAAGGACCTTGTATTAGAAGGTCCTGCCTCAGAGGCAGAGACCATGGTGGACAGGACGACATGTCCACTAGGTCTGCATACCAGGTCCTGCGTGGCCACGCAGGCGCTATCAGAATCACTGATGCTCTCTACTGTTTGATCTTGGCAATCAGTCGAGGCAGCAGCGGAAACGGTGGAAACACATAAGCAATGTTGAAAATCCAAGGGGCTGCTAGAGCATCTATCAGCGCCGCTCCCGGGTCCCTGAACCTGGATCCGTAACGAGGAAGCTTGGCGTTCTGGCGAGACACCATGAGATCCAGTTCTGGTTTGCCCCAACGATGAACCAGCTGAAGGAACACCTCCGGATGAAGTTCCCACTCCCCCGGATGAAAAGTCTGGCGACTTAGAAAGTCCGCCTCCCAGTTCTCCACGCCTGGGATGTAAATCGCTGACAGGTGGCAAGAGTGAGACTCTGCCCAGCAAATTATCCTTGAGACTTCTAACATCGCTAGGGAACTCCTGGTTCCCCCTTGATGGTTGATGTAAGCCACAGTCGTGATGTTGTCCGACTGAAATCTGATGAACCTCAGTGTTGCTAACTGAGGCCAAGCTAGAAGAGCATTGAATATTGCTCTTAACTCCAGAATATTTATTGGGAGGAGTTTCTCCTCCTGAGTCCACGATCCCTGAGCCTTCAGGGAGTTCCAGACTGCGCCCCAACCTAGAAGTCTGGCATCTGTTGTTACAATGGTCCAATCTGGCCTGCGAAAGGTCATACCCTTGGACAGATGGACCCGAGAAAGCCACCAGAGAAGAGAATCTCTGGTCTCTTGATCCAGATTTAGCAGAGAGGACAAATCTGAGTAATCCCCATTCCACTGACTTAGCATGCATAATTGCAGCGGTCTGAGATGCAGGCGCGCAAATGGCACTATGTCCATTGCCGCTACCATTAAGCCGATTACTTCCATGCACTGAGCCACTGACGGGCGTGGAATGGAATGAAGGACACGGCAAGCATTTAGAAGTTTTGATAACCTGGACTCCGTCAGGTAAATTTTCATCTCTACAGAATCTATAAGAGTCCCTAGGAAGGAGACTCTTGTGAGTGGTAATAGAGAACTCTTTTCCACGTTCACCTTCCACCCATGCGACCTCAGAAATGCCAGAACTATCTCTGTATGAGACTTGGCAATTTGAAAACTTGACGCTTGTATCAGAATGTCGTCTAGATACGGAGCCACCGCTATGCCTCGCGGTCTTAGAACCGCCAGAAGTGAGCCCAGAACCTTTGTAAAAATTCTCTGGGCCGTAGCTAACCGGAAGGGAAGAGCTACAAACTGGTAATGCCTGTCTAGAAAGGCAAATCTTAGGTACCGATAATGATCTTTGTGATTCGGTATGTGAAGGTAGGCATCCTTTAAGTCCACTGTGGTCATGTACTGACCCTCTTGGATCATGGGTAGGATGGTTCGAATAGTTGATGGAACTCTTAGGAATTTGTTTAAGATCTTTAAGTCCAAGATTGGTCTGAAGGTTCCCTCTTTCTTGGGAACTACAAACAGATTTGAGTAAAATCCTTGCCCTTGTTCCGTCCGCGGAACTGGGTGGATCACCCCCATTACTAGGAGGTCTTGTACACAGCGTAGAAATGCCTCTTTCTTTATTTGGTTTGCTGATAACCTTGAAAGATGAAATCTCCCTTGTGGAGGAGAAGCTTTGAAGTCCAGAAGATATCCTTGAGATATGATCTCCAACGCCCAGGGATCCTGGACATCTCTTGCCCACGCCTGGGCGAAGAGAGAAAGTCTGCCACCCACTAGATCCGTTTCCGGATAGGGGGCCATCCCTTCATGCTGTCTTAGGGGCAGTAGTAGGTTTTCTGGCCTGCTTGCCCTTGTTCCAGGACTGGTTAGTTTTCCAGGCCTGTCTGTAACGAGCAACAGTTCCTTCCTGTTTTGGAGCGGAGGAAGTTGATGCTGCTCCTGCCTTGAAGTTTTGAAAGGCACGAAAATTAGACTGTTTGGCCTTTGATTTGGCCCTGTCCTGAGGAAGAGTATGACCCTTACCTCCAGTAATGTCAGCGATAATTTCTTTCAAGCCGGGCCCGAATAAGGTTTGCCCCTTGAAAGGAATATTAAGCTATTTAGATTTAGAAGTCACGTCAGCTGACCAGGATTTAAGCCATAGCGCTCTGCGCGCCTGGATGGCGAATCCGGAGTTCTTAGCCGTTAGTTTAGTTAAATGTACAATGGCATCAGAAACAAATGCATTAGCTAGCTTAAGTGCTTTAAGCTTGTCCATAATTTCATCCAATGGAGCTGTGTGAATGGCCTCTTCTAGAGACTCAAACCAGAATGCCGCAGCAGCAGTGACAGGCGCAATGCATGCAAGGGGCTGTAAGATAAAACCTTGTTGAACAAACATTTTCTTAAGGTAACCTAATTTTTTTATCCATTGGATCCGAAAAAGCACAACTATCCTCCACCGGGATAGTGGTACGCTTAGCTAAAGTAGAAACTGCTCCCTCCACCTTAGGGTCCGTCTGCCATAGGTCCCGTGTAGTGGTGTCTATTGGAAACATTTTCCTAAATATAGGAGGTGGGGAAAAGGGCACACCGGGTCTATCCCACTCCTTGCTAATAATTTCTGTAAGCCTTTAAGAAGCACAAAAAACTGTCACAGTTGAAATAACAATGAACCAAATCAGTTATAGCAACCAAATTTTCACAGTAAATGTATTAAGTTAGCAGAGCATTGCACCCACTTGCAAATGGATGATTAACCCCTTAATACCCAAAACGGAAAATCAAATAGAGAAAAAAAACGGTTTTTAACACAGTCAACACACTGTCACAGGTCTGCTGTGACTGATTACCTCCCTCAAAAATGACTTTTGAAGTCCCTTGAGCTCTCTAGAGACATCCTGGGTCATGCAGGAAGAAGCAGGAAGACTGAGACTGAATTTTTACTACGCAAAAAAGCGCTAAAATAGGCCCCTCCCACTCATTATTACAACAGTGGGAACCTCAGTTAACTGTTTCTATGCAGAAATATAAGTCAGCCATGTGGAAAAATTCATGCCCCAATAAGTTTTATCACCAATGTACCTCACAAAAAACGATTAAACATGCCAGCAAACGTTTTAACATCCTTTTTTTAAAGAGTATGTATCTCTATTGATAAGCCTGATACCAGTCCTTCTACTGCATTTTAAGGCTTATTACATTACTTCAGTATTAGTAGCATTTTCTTAGTCAAATTCCATTCCTTAGAAAATTACTTTACTGCATATACATTAATCAGCCTGATACCAGTCGCTTTCACTGCATTTAAGGCTGTACTTACATTACATCGGTATCAGCAGTATTTTATTAGTCAATTCCATTCCTTAGAAAAATATTTTACTGCACATACCTTATTTGCAGGAGACCCCGCACGCTATTCCCTTTCTGAAGTTACCCCACTCCTCAGAATGTGCGAGAGCAGCCAGTGGATCTTAGTTACTTCTGCTAAGATCATAGATCTTCTTCCAAATACTGCCTGAGAAAAAAAAACAGCACACTCCGGTGCCATTTAAAAATAACAAACTTTTGATTGAAGAAATAATTAAGTATAAAACACCACTCTCCTCTCACGACCTCCATCTATGTTGAGGGTTGCAAGAGAATGACTGGATATGACATGTGAGGGGAGGAGCTATATAGCAGCTCTGCTTTGGGTGATCCTCTTGCAACTTCCTGTTGGGAAGGGAATATATCCCATAAGTAATGGATGACCCGTGGACTGAATACACTTAACAAGAGAAAGGTGTTTTATCATTTTACCTACCACAGTCTTTAACACACAAGCTGCACAGACGTTCTATCACTCCCAATCAAGCCACGCAGAGTACCACCTGTATGCAGTACACCTGAGGCCACCCAGTGTGCTAACCACTGAGAGTGTTAGTCTGCCTGCTAGCACCGGTTACAATACGGTGCATAACCTTTTGGTAAGCCTTTACTATTATTCACCCTCATTGCTTTAAGTCAACAGTATCACGCTATGTGGCGCCCTCTTTTCTACTTCTAATTTACAGAAATCTTCACTCCGAGGACCAGAGGAGCTTTGCCGCTTGTACATTTGGTCGTACATTGTCTTTCTATCACCATCCGTTTTCACGAAGGTTTATGGTTGGTGCACAGTTTTGATTGATTTTATTTTAGAGCGCACCCCGCTTTCGGTTCCCCTCGGGGTTCCCTCTTTGCATGTGTGGCATGCTAACTGTATACCTATCTAAAGAAGGGGTAATGGGACCATGGAGGGGGCTTAAAACTATTTCGGCGAATGTCTGTGTCTCTGATCCCTCGGGAAATCTCAATAGTGTTAGACTGTTGGCTCAGATTAACCATAGAGGGTTGCTTATAACCAATTATGCATTGAGCTTGTGGAGCTAAATATCTCTCCTTAGAGAGCTTATTATGGCAACCCAGGAGGTACAATTTTGCCTTTGAAAACTCTACAAAGTAATAAAAACAATAGATCTGAGAGATTTCTGCAGATACATGAAATCATGGGACATGCGTAGTGTGATACTGTATGATTGTGGCTTTAATTATCAACTAATGTATGTAACGTTGTTTAAGGAATATTATCAAGGGTACTTTCAACTGGTCTAAATGTGAATGTCCTTCAACCATCAGAGGGGAGTAATTGCCAAACCCACAAGAAATACTAGGCTATACTAAATTTGGGGAGATAGTATGATTTGCTTCAGTAATAGTTGAGACTTGTTAAGGGTAAGACAATGTACAGTATTATTTAAGCATTAGAATAAGCTAGGACCTATAGTCTGAGGCGAGCTCAGTAAACTCTGTGTAGGAACACTCAATATACGGTTGGCCCAAATTAATCATAGGTCGTAGTTCCTGACAAAATATGCATTAAGCTTATGGGACAAAATATTCCTCCTCAGAAATCTTATTATTGAAACCCAGAAGGTACAACTTTGCCTTTAAAAACTCTACATAATAATAAAAATAATATATCAGAGATTTCTGTAGAAACATGGAGTCATGAAACAGGCGCCTTTTGGTACCATGTAAATGTGGCTTTAGTTGTCAACTGAGGTATGCAGCCTTATTTAAGGAATGTTAGCAAAGGTATTTTCAACTGGCCTAACTGTGAATGTCCCTAGACTCATAGAGGGGAGTAATTGCCAAGTACACAAGTATGAACATGGAACCCAAAAGAAATAATACGCTATACTAAATTTGGGTAAATAGCGTGATTTGCTTCCGTAATAGTAGAGACTTGTTGAGGGTATGATAATGTACAACATTATTTCAACATTAGAATAAACTAGGACCGATGAACTAAGGCAAACTCAGTAAACATGATATAGGAACACACAACATGCCTGAGTTAAACAAAATGCAAAATTTATCCCTAAAAGTAATCAAAAGTGGGACCATTCTGTAGGAACAGAGAGGCGATGTTCAGACTAGTCACCTCACTGTAGGACCAACACACAACAAAATAAATATGTTGATCACTCAAACTTAACTCATGTATAGAGAGCATACAGTAACATCAAACTACCTTATGAGAAATTATAATGTAAAAAAAAAACTTTAAACACGTAACAAATTTTTGCAAGTCCATGTACAGTGGCTTAAGTTCTCATGTAAAGGGAGAGGTCCTTAATAATAATTAGCAGTGATTCTTTACCCCACAACCCGAAACTAGCGGTGATCCGGAGATGAAAGTGAGTGGCTGGATCTTTACAAAAGGAGTACTTCTTACGGAGGTGTGAAAGTCCAAAGCTGTATAGGGCTTATGCAAATGTATAGCTGTCCCAGAAATAGAGAAGCCTGATATTAGAGCGGGTGGTTACAGCCTCAGCCGCACCACGTCCAGTATATATGCTGTCTGACACTTGTGACTACAGCACCTCTTCAAAAGGACCTGAGACTTCTAGCCGATTCCTCTTCTGTAGCGGTAGGGGGTATAACACCAATAACTATCGGGCCACTGCTGTGGGATATTCGTCATAAAAAAGGTGGATCTGAAAGTCCATAGATAGGCTGTGCGGTCAAAGCCACCCCTCGAACTCCAACGTATGGGCTAGGCTCATATACAGAGTAGGATGCGTGCACCAATGGATCGTCTTGGGTGGAGCTGCTGAGGATCTGGCTACGTTGCGGAAGTCAAGCTGATGTTGTCTCCTACTCGGTAATCCGCTGTAAAGACCATCTAAGCCACTTGAGAGGAGATCGTAGGAGGCGGAGATGTACCGGTAGTCAAGCTCGCAATCCTTATAGCCTGGCGTTTGCCCAATCAAGTCATCTGCGACATAGTACCCAGTGCTGATTCCAATCTCCGAGAAGCCGGCCGCATCCTCCGTAGAGCAGGAAAGGAGGGGCATACAGGGGCACTTCGGCTGTCACAGTTCACACGTAAGGGCACAATTTTCGGTTATCAATAGGGAGTCCGCGGGCACCTCCGGTTTAGCGATAGTTTTTATCAGGATCGACAAACTGTTAAATTGGCTTATCATCCGGATCTCAAATATAGCCAGCAGAGCTTGCATCTCGTCATCGAAATCCTCCATTGTAGGGATGTTTGGTTAATCTAGAGATGGCGTAATAGTCGCAGCATAGTCAGTTTCCTGATGGAGGTACTGGGGTATATCTGTATAGAAATCTATAAAAGGGCCCTGAAGTCCGGCATAGGAGCTCCTTGAAATCCACCAAAAGTGTCATTCGGTGCAGCAGTGTATCCTCTATACTGTCCAGCTAAAGGCTGTACTGGATGGCTTAAAATAACTCAGGTTTCCTAGTGAATTGTAAATTTTAAGTGGAGAGCTCCTGAGAGAACTGCCATCTTAGGCGCTGGCCGGACACGCCCCACATGAAGGTTTCATTTAACTTTAGTGAATTTATTCATTTAATTGGCTGAAGTCCATAATGAGTTGAGTGTTTTTTTCTCTCCTCTCAGAACAGGAACAAAGAAAAAAAGCTAATATTTAAAAAGCCCTCTTATTGAGGCAACAAAGAATAAGATCTTTTTTTCCCCAAACTGTAAGATTCAAATGTGTTTAATTTGGAGTTGTTCGTAGAGCTCGACTTTCTTACAGAAATCATATTCAGTTTATAACCTGTTATAGAATTGATATTCTAATGCCTAATGAATTGTACTTATGTTACATTATACACATGGGATACAGGAATATATAAATTCCAGTACATGAAGATCATCATTCGTTTTGCACATTTAGGGCCATATTACAAGTGGGGCGCAAAATATTGCTATCGCTAAAGCGATATTTGCGCTCCACTTTGTAATACCAACGCACGCTAATGACTAATAACATTAATAGCATTGCATGGAAGCATTACGCTCATGAGAGCGTGCTTCCATAGGCTCCAATGGGAGCCTTGTTCGCATGCCGAAGGGTGTAAATATATATGTATATGAATATATATTTATTTGTTAATATGTGTATATACACATAACACAAATATATATGTATATAAGCATATACATATATATCTACAGCAAACACACAGAAAAAAACAGCACAGAAAAGTGCCTTTACATTGCGGTCTATGGGGAACTAAGACCCCGCACTGGCCACTTTTAACCCCTAAAAATTGCTTCATGCTGTTTTTTTTATAACATTACCTCACACTTTATTTTGGGGCCAATTGGGGACATTTAGAAAATTAACCAGAGATCTGATCTCTGGTTAATTTTCGGAGAGCTAATTGCTATGGCTGGTTATTTTATTGTGTGCCATAAACGGGAAATTTGACTGTTAAAGGGTGCACGAAAAATTAGCCCTTAATATTTAAATGTACCATTATTTCAAGACCTCGGTACAACGCTGTTCCTCTGCTCACTTTTTTCCTTATAGCAGGCTGGGGTGATATAATCTGTGAAATGCAATATTGCCCAAGGCATATAGGGTTATAGAAAATTAGCTCTCAAACTACTTAATGCCTAAGGGACAGACCAAAGTCGCACCATTTTTTTTTTCTTTTCCCATTCTGTGGGATAAAAATGACTTTTATTCATATTAAACAGATGACAAGTAGTGTGCAACTGTGCAATCAATAGCATTGTAAGTTATTTTGAACTTTGTGTTTAATCTGGTATTTTGACCAAAGCCTCTTGATGCAGACAAAACTTTTTTAGCACGCCCTGTACTATTAATATTTTACGGTGGTATTTTGGATTGTGATTGAATGCAACATTTAAATAAATGGTTAAATCTCCCCTTTTTAAAAACTGATTGTTAAAGGGATACAAACCCAAATTTTCCCTTTCATGATTCAGATAGAGCAGGCAATTTTAAGCAAATTTCTAATTTACTCCTATTATCAATTTATCTTCGTTCTCTTGCTATCTTTATTTGAAAAAGAAGGCATCTAAGCTAAGGAGTCAGACAATTTATGGTTCAGACCTCTGAACAGCACTTATTTATTGGTGGGTGCATTTAGCCACCAATTAGCAAGCACAACCCAGGTTGTGAACCAAAAATGGTCAGGCTTCTAAACTTACATTCTTACTTTTCAAATAAAGATAGCAAGAGAATGAAGAAAACTGATAATAGGAGTAAATTAGAAAGTTGCTTAAAATTGCATGCTCTATCTGAATCATGAAAGAAAGAAATGTGGGTTCAGTGTCCCTTTAATGTAAGTAATGTAATCAAGATGTGCAAAAACTTACTTTTTAGTAAAGATATGAAATTCATATACCCTACGCTTTACCACCCACTTTAAAAGTAAATTTTTCTGTGAGCGAACGGTTTGAATTGTTGCCCAGCGCTATAGCTACAACAAAAGTGCCATATGGGGAGAGCGCTGATTGGACAACAATTCAATACATTTGCTCATACAAAAAAAATAATTTGGAAGTGGGCGGCGGAGCGTGGTGTATTTGAATTTCATATCTATATTAAAAAGTATGTTATAGCGCATCTTCATTACAACTGATGAATTAAAACATCTAACATATCACTAGTCCTATATATGTAAATATTTATTATTTACAGTATATATCATTAACTAAAACAAAACCAAGCAACTACTAAATGTTGCTGGTTGACCTCAGGATTTTGACTATATACTTTGCAACTAACAAATGCTGAAATATAGTCACTGAGAAACAATTAGTATAATATTTTTGCTGGCACAAACATTCTAAGTTTAAACGACCAGCACGACCTACAAGTCCAGCGCAGGCAGGTTACTAAAGGAGAGAGAGTTACTGATTAAAGACAATTGATTAACAATTACTTTTTTTCCACCAAGTTCTTGTACAGAGGAAACACAATGAGTTTCCATTTTATTAAATGTTTATTTTTAAATAAGAGATTGGTCTTTGAGCAGATATTGCAAAACCCTAACGTTTTCCACTCCAGCGGTTGTAGCGTATAGCCACATACAGAAGTCCCAAAAACACAAAAATAACAGGACATGAAACCCATTTGTTTTTCTAATAATTATGATAGAGCATACAAGTTTAAAAAACTTTCCAATTAACTTCTATTATAAAATGTGCGTTATTATCTTGGTATCCTTTGTTAAAGGAGCAGCAATGCACTACATGGAACGAGCTGAACACATTGGGTGAGTCAATTAAAGTGGCATGTATGTGCAGCCACCAATCAGCATCTTGCTCTCATTAGTGTACTTCTGCTCCTAAGTCTACCTAGGTATGCTTTTCAACAGAGAAAACCAAGAGAATGAAGCACTGTAGATAATCGAAGTAACTTGCAAAGTTGTTTAAAATCAAATGTTCTGTCTGTCTGAATCATGAAAGAAACATTTTGGGTTTCATGTCCCTATACGTTTGACTTTACTGTCCCTTTAATAGAATACAACATCAGCCATTTATCCTTGTTAGGAGAAACATAATATTATGATGTGTGGAAAAATAGCAAACAAATATCAAAACAATATGCATTATTTAAACCAGCCAGTTATGAAATAATCAGGAATTATCATAGTTTTAATGTGTTTCATTAAAAATAAAATAAATTGCTCAATTTACTTCAAATTGCAATTTCAGCAAGCATAGGAGCCACTACGTTTTGGAAGCCAGACAAGGCTTTTGTATATAGTAATAAATAAAAGCTAGGAGCCAGGAATACAATTCTAAGATCTGTAGTTACCTGACGACCTGTATTTGTCAAGCTTTAAACTACTATTTAGATTACAAGAATACACAATAGTATTAACACATAAAAACTACAAGGCTTAAAAATCTATTGTCATTAGCTACTTTTACAACCCTTTTTTATTTGTCTTAAACAAAAAGATCACTGTGAATCTTCAAAAATGAATGCCCAGAAATCATTTTTCCAATTTAAATTAATGTTGTGGTGGGTTTTCCCATTTACTTTTATTGTTGTCCAACATATAATAGACAATCTGGCACTTTTCAATTCAATTGCTAAAGAACATTGGCTCTAAAATCAATGTGGCTTCATAGTGAAACCACATTGATTGAACTTATATGAGTCTCTATAACTCAAGAGGCCAAAGTCAATAGCGTCTCCATGGCCTAATAAGTCTTCACCATGATATCCTTTGGGGATGCATGTCAAGAAAAATGCGGTATCTAAACACAAAAATGTTTCCTTTGAAGGAGACTTGAACTTTTTATTGCTTTAATTTTTTTTTAATAAATAATAGCAATGTGAATGTAGCACCATAAGTGTGTCACATTGTGTACGGAAGTGAAGCAATTATCAGATGTACATGCCAATAATTTTATGTAGATAACACACATACTATATATACACATATATACACATAAAGAATACTTGCCGGAGGACGGATCATATTTGATCCGAAAACGTTCACATTAAAGTGAAGTTTGTTTGTGAAATATTCCTTTGGAGTTCACTTCCATTGATTTTGTGTGTATATATATATATATATATATATATATATAAATAAATAAAACACACATATATACATAAGTATATACACACAAACACATACATACATACATACATGGTGCTGCTTGATTGGAGTATCTTAAAGGCCATGCGAACCAACATTTTTCTTTCATGATTAAGACAGAGCATACTATTTTAAACACATTTCCAATGTATTTATAGTATTTATAGTAATTTGCTTCATTCTCCTGATATCCTTTATTGAAAAGATAAGCTCAGAAGGACTTTTGGCCAATCGAGGCATCCGTAGATGATTCAGTACCGCTCCCATGTGGAGTATCCGTGACCATAGTCGCTTCCCAGGGACACTGCTGACATCCTATAGCCGGAGGACACAAGTGGCTCTCATTATATGATACCAGGGACGCCACGTTGAAACACAGGACCAATACGGTGGGCATAGCGGTTTGTAAGAATGTTTGTACTGCAAGTTTGCTTTTATTTCCCATGAGTGTTATTTTAACAGTGCATTAGTTCTGCACTTAGAAGCTGCTTTGTGTGCTTTCCTTTGCCCGGTTTGTTTTTCAGCCTTTTCAGGGGTAGTGTTTGCCGACACTGAGGGTGTGTGCTTCATGAAAGAACTTGCACTCACTATTTTATGATTTCTGTACTTTTGTGCATTCTCACTTCCCCACTTTTGGATATAATATCTTATATTGGGTTAGCACCGGTATCTGGGTGTGTACTCAAGAGCAGGAAGACAGTTGCTGATTGGTGGCTGCATATATATGCTTATTGTCATTGGTTTAACGATGTGTTCAGCTAGCTCCCAGTAGATCATTGGTGCTCCTTCAATAAAGGATATACTAAGAAATAAATAATAATAAATATCTAAATCTTGAAAGAAACAATTTTGCATTACAATGTTAGCATTTTACGGTCTCATATCTGGTATATTACACAGAAATAAGAGGCGGCCGTCAAAGACTTAGCATATGAGCCTACCAAGGTTTAGCTTTCAACAAAGAATACCAAGAGAACGGAGCAAATTTGATGATAAAAGTAAATTGGAAAGTTTTTTTTAACAATTACATGCCCTATCTGAATCATGAAAGTTTAATTTTGACTAGACTGTCCCTTTAAAAAAATAGATTCTGATTCTTTAGACCACTTGTTTTTCTCATGCAATAATTTGATGGAGAGCCCATGGTAATTGTTCAAGATTAGAATTCTATTTTGTAATTGTCTACCTAAATAAAAAGCACAGGTGCTGAATGTTCTCTCCGAGCAGTGATAGGGAGGACCCAGTCTGGGATTTGGAATCAAGGACATCCAAGAAAAAGCTTTATTAAATTCATTATCATTTTTGGTATATAATTATAATGGGTCTATCGTGCCTTTTTGTGTTGTAGGATATTTCTTGGTTATACAACAAATATATATTAAGTTTCTGTCTATTATTATACTATTCAGGGAAGCTTACAACCTACACTAACCTTCCTATCTCCACTGCTATCCCTTAAAACCCCATAGCATGTAAGCCTATGAGCCCAGCTGTTTGTAGTTCACCTTCATAAGAGCCGACTACAACAGTGCAACTCTAGGCAGGGCCCTCTCCCCATTTGATCCCTGTAATTGTTTTTTTATATGCCACCCATGTTCATAGCGCTGCGGAACCTGTTGGCGCTCTACAAATACCTGATAATAAATAATAATAAATTATTATAATTATGCAGTTACAAGGAACCTATCACAGTTACATATGTCAATGGTGATCTTAATATTCACTTGTGAAGTTTCTCCATAAAAGGTCCTATCACACCTAGCCCAGGTGGCTTAACCAAAGCAGACTTCAAATACTGCTGCATCTAACGGACTAAGTATGTATCTTCCAAAAACTGATATATATTACTTCACACAAGACCCCACACAACTTACTCACAAGGGACTATTACTGCAGTATAATATAAATATGTTTACTTATTTTTATTGGGGCCACCATTATTTAGGGGATGTGATTTATAATATTTTTATAAAAACCACATCTCTCCCTAAGGGCCCTTAGACTAGCATGAAAACGTTCTTGTTATCAGGATAAAAATGTACTTGTCATAGCTATATTTTAAGTGTTATGCAAAATAAATTCTGCAAATGATTCTAGTTTTACACTGCAGTTATTCTTCCTATCACATCTGTAAATGCATCACACATAGTGTAAAATACACATTTCCTCAAAACCAAGGCATGCATTCTCATTATATTTTCTCCACTAAGATTCACACATTGCTTGTTATTTCATCAAATGTGCCGCAAAGTATTGTAACATTTGCAGTCATTGTTTTATTATGTAACAGGTCAGCTAATTGTATAATGGCACTTGTTGCATTATTTTGACATAGCATGAATATGCTGATAATGGATTTACTGCACCACAATTATTTTTTACAACTGCCGATTACATGTCCCTATAATTCGCTTCATTTTTGGTTCACTATTGTCAATAAATTGCAATTTCACTTATAATCCATGACTGGCATTATCTTGTCCTCATTATACTTTAGGGGCATAAGAAAGGGAGTTCAGTAACCTTTTAATTAATGGAGTTGTTTTAATTATCCAGAGAGCTAGAACATCTGTGTTTCCTATGTAAATACACATTACACATTATTACTACAGGGAGTTGGTGATTTAAATAAGAAAAAGGAGACAAATACACATTCACAAAGGAAGACTGTAAACCTACAAAATTATAATAATATTTAACACTAAACACAGTAGCAGGCCTGCCCTTTGGCCAAGGTGAGAGGGGCACCGCCTAGGGCCCCACGCTTTGGTGGGCCCTGTACTTTCAGGGGTGAGGGTATGAGAAGGGGCAATATATATCCTGTATTTAGTTTATGAAGAAGCGTTTATAGTATCAGGAGATGTAATATAAACTATTATTCTTTATATAGGTAACACTGAATGTAATTATATAGGTAACACTGAATGTAATAATAGGGGTGGGGCATACAAGGGGCAGAGAATACATGAGGAGCGCTGGGCTGTGGGGCCCCGCAAATGCTGTGGGTGTCCCTGCACAGCAGAAAAGTATAATCAGTAAATGCATAATAAAAAGACGGTGCAAAATCACTTAGGATGAATTTCAAATTAGTAGTAGATTTCTTTCAGACAAACTTTAAAGTTAGTTCTATTTTCCTTCCCACTGCATCATCTGAAAACCATCAGCCAATCACAAAATGCATATACGGATATTCTGTGAATCTTGCACATGCTCAGTAGGAGCGGGAGCCTCTGAAAGTGTACATATAAAAAGATTGTGCGCATTTAGATAATGGAAGTGATTTGGAAAGTTGTTTAAAATTGTGTGCTCTGTCTGAGTAATAGTTAAAGGGATACTAACCCCACATTTTTTCTTTCATGATTCAGATAGAGCATGCGATTTTAAGCAACTTTCTAATTTACTCCTATTATCAATTTTTCTTTGCTCTCATGTTATCTTCATTTGAAAAAGCAGTAATAAAAGGTTAGGAGCCGGCCCATTTTTAGTTCAGCACCTTGGTAGAGCTTGCTGATTGGTTTGCTACATTTAGCCACAAATCAGCAAGTGCTACCCAGGTGCTGAACAAACATGGTCTGGCTCTAAAGCTTACAGTACTGCTTTTTCAAATCAAGATAGCATGAGAACAAAGAAAAATTGATAATAGGAGTAAATTAGAAAGGTGCTTAAAATCTCATGCTCTATCTGAATCATGAAATAAAAAAATTAGGTTTAGTATCCCTTTAAAGTTTAATTTTGACTTGAGTGTCCCTTTAACTTTTTGACTGGTTTGTTAGTACCCTGAATTAATAACACAGCTTATCCTTATAGCAAATGTTTATACCTTTCTATTTGTTCTTGAGTTTACACACGGTTGATATCATCTAAGCTCTGGTTGATGGGAAAAGATAAAAAAACAAGTGGTCACAGCTTCTAATCAGAAGGGATTCAACATTCTAGGAAACTATGTATCCTCTATTCAACTACTATTTGAGGAGTACGATAGATCAAAAATAAACACTATGCTTAAGTGGTTGTGGTCTTCAATAATAAAAGCCTTCAATGAAATCTCTGTTTTCAGAAAAAATCAGATCTGATAAATCACACCAGCCAGCTTCTACCCAACCCATATCATGTATAAAGTTACATTATTACGGTATCAGCCTCAATTTAACAAATGCATCTACAAACCTGGTCTTCAAGGATCAAAAATAGACCAGAACTGCATATTTTTTCTTATAAGGCAGATGAGATATAAACAAAGTGAATGTAAACAATATATTTTCTTTAATACGTGCTAGAATGTCAAGATTTCTCTGCTTAGACTGAAAAACTATACTTTTGCTCTACTACAAAAACTATGTGTCAATATTTCTAATGATGATTCCCCCCCCCCGCACACCCAAATATGCAGCTGTGATCTCAGCGTGCACTGATTTACTGTCTTCTTTTGGATGAACAGTCTGTCTTCCAGAATTGTTGGACACTGTTCACGCCACATCTAAAGAAATAACATGATATCTGACATGGGAAACATTGTGTACCTTTCACTAAATTGAATTTGGACACAAGAATGGAAATCACATAGATTGAAACCTTATGGAACTATATTTGGCAATGAGAAAAAAAATGTATGTGCACTCTCAGACCAGACCAGGTACACATCCCATGACCCTCCAACATGCTCAGCCCTGGGTGCTCACTGGCACTCACAGGAAGCTGTGCTGTCCCCAGAGTCACAGGCAGTTAACCCCAGACAGGTCTGGGTGCAAGAACCAAAGGGTAAATTACAAAACAAATGAATACAACAAACAGAGAAAGTTCAGCAATCACAAAGCTCTCAGCTAAGTTTAAAAGCAAAAATGGAAGGGTTAGTTACCACATTTGGCCAAATGGTACAAGCCCAGATACCACGTCAAGGTCCCTTCAAAAACCTGGGACCCTAAAACAGTCAGACAATGCAAGCTCTCAATCCAACAAACTGGGAACCGACTTTCTCTGTGTGTTGTATTAATTTGTTTTGTAATTTACCCTATGATTCTTGCACGCAGACCTGTCTGGGGTTAACTGCCTGTGACTCTGGGGACAGCACAGCTTCCTGCGAGTGCCAGTGAGCACCCAGGGCTGAGCTTGTTGGAGGGTCATGGGATGTGTACCCGGTCCGCCGGTCTGAGGTTGCAGTCCCCTTCCGTGTTTTGTATATGTCTGGGGTGATTACATAAGCCTGTGCACCCTTCACTTGTTCCCAGTTTGTTGGATTGAGAGCTTGCATTGTGTGGCTGTTTTAGGGTCCCAGGTTTTTGGAAGGAACCTTGACGTGGTACCTGGGCTTGTCCCATTTGGCCAAATGCGGTAACTAACCCTTTCATTTTTGCTTTTAATCTTAGCTGAGAGCTTGTAAGTGAGTGCTGGACTTTCTCTGTGAGTATATATATATATATATATATATATATACACACACACACACAGTATCTCACAAAAGTGAGTACACCCTTCACATTTTTGTAAATATTTTATTATATCTTTTCATGTAGCTGCAGGGAAGTATTCCAGCATGATAACGACCCCAAACACACCTCCAAGACAACCACTGCCTTGCTAAAGAAGCTGAGGGTAAAGGTGGTGGACTGGCCAAGCATGTCTCCCGAGCTAAACCCTATCGAGCATCTGTGGGGCATCTTCAAACGGAACGTGGGGGGAGCGCAAGGTCTCTAACATCCACCAGCTCCGTGATGTTGGAGGAGTGGAAGAGGACTCCAGTGGCAACCCGTAAAGCTCTTATGAACTCCATGCCCAAGAGGGTTAAGGCAGTGCTGGAAAATAATGGTGGACACACAAAATATTGACACTTTGGGCCCAATTTGGACATTTCCACTTAGGGGTGTACTCACTTTTGTTGCCCATGGTTTATACATTAATTTTGTGAGATACTATATATATATGAATAGTGAAAGTTTCAGTTTGAGTTGAGTTTAAACATAAGTCTGTATCTACAAATGGCTAAACTCTTTAGTGAATCTAATCTGTGGTAATTTAACCATACATTTCCTATGTAGCCCTAGTTGTGCAGTAATCAAAAGCATTGTAATGTTCATAAGGTCCTTCAGATATCTAAATGAACCATTCGGTCTCAGACAGATTAATGAAAGGTCCCTTTGTATCAACATCTGAGGTGGAAGAGAGGTTAAAAAGCAGCGGTCTTAAAACCAGTGCTTTTTAATTTTCAGTTGCCGGCTCCCTCATAAAACAGCCCCATGCTGCTTCATAAATGGGGGCCATCATCACTTCAACACTAACTTGTCATCATTGCTCCAAAAAATATTGTGAACTTCATTTCTCTATTCCTAGACACCCTGACCTCCAGCAAACTGAATTGCTAAAGTAATCTTACACTTCCTTACTTCTATTAAATACTAGATACAAAAACTCCCCACTTCTGCTATGAATCATTCCCTTTGCTCCAGTTTTGCAAGAATATTATCACCATGGATATAAAACAAAACTACATTGATTCACCTCAAGGGATTCTTGGTTACGTTCTGAGCCCTGCTGAAAGTATGTTTATTTTTTTTTCAACTTTAATGTCCCTTTAAGTATTAAAGGGATATTCTAGTCAAATTATTATACAACTAAAAAAAGAGAATATTTTAAATAATTCCCCATCATTACCCTTACATGTTTGGTGCCTTTTCTGACTTATGTACACTACCTTTTGATTTTATCTTTCAGCCACTGCTTGAAATATGAACACCTGGAATATACATCATACAATACAAGCACCTTACCAAGTCCTATAATTCCCAATGTTTCTCCCCGAATTCGTGCAGCTCCAGAAGCCACCTCTCGAATCTGCTCCACGCTTTGAACCCTAGTTCCTTCTCGTAACGCCTGATGTAGCCATGTTGTTCTCCTATACAAGTTCAGAATGTGGCACATTGTAGAATCTGCAGTCTCTTCTACTGATGCTGCTGGCACGTTACATACTGCTATACCTGAATAATTAAAAATAATTTTGTGAATCAGAAGTTGCTACCACATATGTGGTCACTACTCTCCACCACTACAGAGTCTATGCACAGTATATATGGGACTATAAAACATACTGTTTGGCTCCTGCATTTAGGAATATTAAATTATAGGAGGTTTGTATAGGAGGTTTGTAGTGAACTACTTGAAACATAGTATGCAATACTAATGTGGGTTGCTGCCAATATAAAGCAGAAAAAGCAATGTAATTACTGCTATACTAGAATAAGAGGCACAGACACAATACAGTATATCCAAACGTTTTCAAATTATATTTAAGGCTCCTGCACTGCAACAAATTCATTTTCATTAATTAGTTTGGGCTTTCATTTGAAAACCCTCCCACAGTTTAAATGCTTTGTTCAATTTTTAAGGAGTTTTTCAATCATTCTAATTCAATGCCCTTGCAGTTCTGTGTGTGTTTATCAGTCTAACGTCCATAAGGGCCAGTGTTATAATGCGCCACCTGTTGGGGATGGTTATATGACAAGCTGGCAATCAGACCCCCCTACTAAAGTCAAAGCCCCCCTGTGGATCACTGTTTATTTGTTCAGTTTTTCCTAACCTGCTGAATGTGAGAACAATCACCCTGACCTCTGCCCTTACCACTTCCTTCTGCTTCTGGTAGCAGAAATGGAAACTAAAGATAGTGTTCCCCAAATAAACTTGCTGTGAAAGCATTGTTTTACTATATAGTAATTTGATAAGTTTTAAGAAACCTTTATCCCCCCCCCCCACAAAATAATTAATACAAATAAATATATATATATATATATATATATATATATATATATATATATATATCATACTTGACATGCATAATTTTGCCATGGCTAATGCGCTGCAAAAACTAGTGATGTCACTAGCCATATCTGTATGTACACAGCCTTTATTCCTGTAAGAAGACTTTCACAGGCAAACCTTACACCAGTACATTAAAGTTATCCAACATTTTGAATACTATGTATAATGTGGATAAATTATGTGGTATTAACGGAAGCAGTGGGATTGTGCCACGTTCACATCCATTTTACTGGTAGTAATAGAAAAACAAAAAGTATGCTTACCTGATAAATAATTTTCTTTCGGAATGATGATGGTCCATAGTCCTCCAAAACATATGGGATATATTTCCCACCACTAGGAGGAGGTGAAGAATCCATACAAGAGCTTAAAATCCCTCAAACCTCCCATCTCCTTTCAGTTCAAGATATAGAGGTGGCATTAGAAGAGTTGCCCAAAAATTGAAGGTAAGTATACATTTTTATAAAAATGACAGTGGTACATAGTCCTCCATAATATACGGTATTAATACCCGAGCATATGGTCTATGTTAAGGAAAGGGTGGGACCATTTTTCTGGCAGTTCCTATTTAGCAGACACTGCAGCCCGAAGGACTTTCCTTACAAAAGCTGCTTGCGAAGAAGCAAAAACATCAATGCGAAAAGCTTGAAAAAAAAGTATGCAAATCTGTTTCAAAGATGCATCATTTTTAAAAGCCCACAAAGTTGCAATTGCTCTTGAATGAGCTGAGATACTCTTAGGAGGTGACTTTCCCACCACCAAATAAGCCTTGTGTATCACTTGTTTAAACCAAGAGGGTCATGCTACCTTAGTAGCCTTCTGCCCCTTAAAACTAGGGCTCTGATTACATCAATGTTATGCAATAGTTGCTCCTTAGAGTTAGCAGGATCTGGACACAAGGAAGGAACAACAATTTGGAAGAAAATCATATTTAGCATGAAGTACAGGCTTATCCCTTGTGAATAATTAGAAATGGGTACTCACAGGACTATGCTGACAACTCATAAACTCTCCTAGCTGAGGAGATTGTCAACAAGAAAAGCACTTTCCAAGATTGATATTAATGGAATGCATTGGTTCACATGGAGGACCTTGTAATACGGAAATAACTTAAATTATGCTTACCTGATAATTTTCTTTTCTTCAGATGGAAGAGTCCACAGCTGCATTCATTACTTTTGGGAAATAAGAACCTGGCCACCAGGAGGAGGCAAAGACACCCCAGCCAAAGGCTTAAATACTCCTCCCACTCCCCTCATCCCCCAGTCATTCTGCAGAGGAACAAGGGACACCAGGCTGAAAAACCACAACCCAACCAAAACCTGCTTCGACCGAGGCCCGGAAAAAAAACAAGAAAGGAAAAGGCCCCAAGGACACTGACCCGCAGATAGTCCAAAGGTCCAACTAGAGACCGCAAAAGCAGACCTCACTGAGCCAACACTCCTCCAGGATAGACCGTCGCCCAGCAGTCGGTCCCCACACAACCCTTACTAGTACCAGTAGTAACAGCTAAAGTCCCCAAAAGGAAGAGAACAAGGAGGAACCACAGGGTACAGCAAGATCCCATAAAGGAAAAACTCCTTTAAAGTAAGCCAAGCCCACAGATACCCAAATGGGTCCTGAGAACAAGGTGAGACCAAGCAGAACCACAAGGTGCAAAATCGGGCATTGGCAAGGAAAAGAAAACATCTATCAAACACCATGCAACAGCACGAACAAGACCAAGTCCTCAAACCGTCAGAACTCAAAATACTGAGCAAACCCAGAAAGTAAACATCTGAGTCCACTAACACGCTGCCATCCGTAGGAAGACACGGAAGAAAATACTATTCTTAAGGAAAGAGCAGCCAAACAAAATATCAGATTGCCAAACCTCCAAGACAGAGGGTACACTCCAGGCTATCCAAGCCGCCCAACCTACTCACAGATCTCAAAAAAGGAAGAAGCACAGAACCTCAAAAAAAGGCCCACTGGCATCCCCAAGACCTGAGGATTAGCAACAGATCTCAGATTCTACACCTAGCTGGACAGCCCAAGCGACGGCAGATCTGAAAGCAGGGGGAACAAAAGAGACCCCAAGACCAGCCCCCAAAAGGGAGGAAGAATGGACACAGCCACTCCAACAGAGCTCGGGTGCCAACCCAAAAACTCCTCCTTAGAGACAGTCGAACAGGTTTTAGACCCAATGAGATCTAACAAAACCACCCAACTAAAGTCTCAACGTGAAGCCAGCAGCTCCCCAGATGGAAAGGAACAACTCAAAGAGCAGACTGTTCCCCCGAACCAGATAAAACATTGGTTCCAACCTCCGTACACGGGAGAGGCCCCTAAATAGGAACCATACCTCCTAAAGGAGGACAACTAAACCCCCCTGAAAAGAGAGCATCAATAAGCCACCTGCCGAAGGGAACCGTATCGTCACAAGACGAGCCCCAAAGAGCCCGGCTCTCAGGAAATCTGTCCAAGTTGTAAACAGAACACCCAGTACAAAGGCTAAGCCCAAGTACCCTGGAAACCTGAACCAGCCCTAGGATCATAAAGGTCCGGGTAACAACCCACAGCGGGATCCACACGTGAAAACGCTGAGTGAAACACTCGACAACTGGAAGAACCAGGACAAAAGGCCCGAGCACCAAAATGTTTATAATAAACAACATTCCAGCAATTTAAATACCCCATCCGATACAGAAACAGACCCACAGGGGAAAATCCAGATTATCCCGGATAACAAGAGCAAGAATTCCTTGCAAGCTCTGACCCAAAGGGAAGAGACCACCCCTTGCAGGAGCCTACTCCAAAAAAGCTAAAGCCTCACAAGACCCCTATAAAGACTTCTAGCGTCTAAAAGGGCAGCCAAACAACAACACAACTCCAAGAACAAGGGGAACAGTGAGGACAAGTCACCGCCGAACAGAGTACAGCAAGTCTCCACATCACCTCAGATACCGAAATCAGAGGACAGAAAAACATGGGTAGAGATGCCCACAATAGATGGCAATACCTGAACCATATGAATGGAAAAAGCCACTAGCACCTCTTCTACCCAAGAAGGAGATGCAGAGCATCCCCAACTCAGGAAGGGACCCTTAAACGGAGCCCAGAGGCACCACATGTCTAATGTCCCTAAAAGGGAACAACCAACTCCCCCAAGGGAAATCCAGGTCCCCAGAAGGTGACCCGATCCACAAGGACAAGTCCAAAGAAGGACAATTCCCAGAGCCTCCAAAAGGCAAAACGTCCAGACCGACTGGACAGACCCACGTGGGAAGGAATACTCTAGGTCCCAAGGATATATCGGAAGCAACAGAGAGTGACGCAGTGAAAATTGACTGACCCTAGTCACCAGATAGCCGCACGGACCCCGCAAGTCTGCTCATAAAGCATACCCTGAAACTTGTAAAATAAAACAACAAGAAACACAAATTATATTGTGAGCACTCGGCGCCTCAACCTGACCAGCAGGTAGAATATGCAAGACAGAAGAGCTGAACCCAAGCAAAACCAGCCTGCAACCAGGGTCATAACTGTCAAGCTGCCTAAATCCGCCCTCAAGAGAGGGAGGAAGAAAAAACAGAAAACATGGGACGAACGTTGTGTCCCGAACAAACTTCCACAGAAGTAAACAGCGAGTATCGATCCAGAGTAAGTTCCCCGAAGGAAACATAAAAGTAAAAAATAAAATTCATCCAAACCAGATAAAAGTAAATGAGAGGCAACCCGAAGGTTAACGTCTAAGAAGAACAGAAAAACCTGCAGGACCAGCCTAACGGAAACCCTGTTCTTCCAACAAAACTGGGAAGGATCTCGATAGCAAGACTAAAAGGAGATTACGTCATCCCCTCATGTCTAATGAGTCGAGCCATTCGAAGTAGAAGACTGAGGAGTCCCGTAGCCGTTAAGGATAGGGACCCTAACAACTCAAAAACGTGTCTGAGTAGAACACGAAGGCGAGCCAGCCTGTAACGAAAGGCACAACACTCAGGAACAGATACACCCGCAGGGAACTGCACATGCCCTCCCATGGCTGGGAGACCCGGGTCAATAGGGCACGAGCACAATCGCAAATAAACATCTAGACTTTGTAGACGAGCAAATTGCCAAAAGTATGTGAAAGGGAAGACGTGCTATAACCTCCGTGGGGAACAATCCACCCTCCGAGGAAGGATAACATAACCTGGGTTACTGCATGTGTAGTAGTAGGGAGCGGTAGGGAACTTGCCTCTCGGAGGATAGCCCCCCCTCCAGGTGGATGGCTCAGCAGTCCCTTGAATCCTAGAGCCCGAGGAACAAGGCGCTCTAGTACGGCCTACAGAACATAACTGAGTGACCTCAACGGGGGCCAATTCGCATTCTTCACAGGACGAAGAATCTGAATCATAAAGGTGAACAATCTCAACATCAGAATCCTCCATAACTGGATAAAGGATACCAAAAGATGGACTATATAGACAACAATTTAAAACGGCACCCTGACACTCATAATGGCTGGGGCACTCACCTCCTATGAACCAGACACCAGTGGACTAGATTTCTCCGTCACACAGTCAGGAATGCGGAAATGGGAGACCAGAACGTAAAATACGCCCGGTCACAAGGTAAACCATACAGTCCAAAAAAAAACCAACGCCCAGCCTAAAGTCACGTCACTTCCAAAGGCTGTTATGTTCCAAAAGCCATGAGCCCAGTTAACACTACACATAAGCAGATAGAATAAATTAACAAACAGGGTTAAACCCCCCACCCTGATCAATACTCCCCCTCAGGAGATATTAACCCTCGATTCCAAGATACTAAAGGAGTCCCACTGAGACCCTGTATTTTTCATGTAAGCTCGCAGGAACAAATGAGTTACAGTACATTAATGAAGAAGTAAAATCTATCTTACCGGAATCTACGCCGTGGAACAGGAACACGGCCCTTCAAGAGTGACGGATAGTAGCATCGCCTCCGCCATGGACTTAAGAGAAGAAAGCGGCAGTGAAGCGAAGTTAGTCAACGCTGATTGCTTGTGGAGTTGTTAATATGAGTCAGGATGGTTTCGCAGAAAGACTCTCTCTGTATCTCCGGACTCTAACTTTCATCCAAGCCCTCACTGAGAGACTAACAGGATTACTTAAAATTCCCATCCCATGTCGAAGAGTACTACCCTCCATAAGAGACAAAAAACAACTTCTGACACTTCTCTGCCAACCTCCTAGGACAAAAGGCAAAGAATGACTGTGAGGCCAAGAAAAGAACTGAATAGAGATGGGAGGAATTTAAAGCTATTGCAAGGGTTCTTGACCTCCCCCTAGTGGTGGGAAATATATCCCATATGTTATGGAGGTTTATGGACCATCATTTTACAAAATAAAAAAATACATGGAATTATACTGGACAACAAATGCTATTCAAAGTTTGGTTTGTGTATTTCACATCAACTTTAGCTATCCGATTCTTGCAGATTGATTGCCATACTTTAAAGGGACAGTAAAAACCTTGAGATTTTTATAAATAAAATGCTGTTATGTATTTTCATTATTTATTTTATGTAATTTAGCTCTGAATATTGAGCCATTTCTAATTCTCAGAATATGAAAAGTACCTGCTGCCTTCTCAACTCTAACGCTGCTACCTACCTTTCACTAATTGGCTTCATCTGACAACAGCTGCACAACAGAGTACTTATTATTACATTTATGACTGTGACTAGCCTTGTTGTCTGCAAACAAAAGCCCAGATTGGCTCTTCCAAATAAGGCAAATGGTGGGTGTAGTTTGGCGATTTGAAAAAAAATGATTGCAGTAAAAAAGAGATATTTATTTAAAAAAACATTAAGACTTGGCTGATATTCTATAGCAAAACAACATAACTGTAATTACAAGGTGTTTACCGTTTCTTTAAATGGATATAAAACCCCAAAACAGACAGAGCATAACATTTTAAAACGATTTCTAATTTACTTCTATTATAAAATGTTGCTTTGTTCCCATGATATTCTGTGTTAAAGAGACACCTAGTTCGGCATCTGGAGCCCCACATAGCAGGAAATAGTGCTCTTGCAAATGAATAACATTCTTGAAAAACGGCTTCCCTACAGTGCTCCAGACATGTGAACGCACCTGAGCTTACGTCCCTGCTTTTCAACAAAAGATACCAAGAGAATGAAGAACGCGTGTGATAATAGTAGAAGTAAATTAGAAAGCAGTTTAAAACTGCATGCTCTGTCTGAATCATGAAATAAAGATTGTGGGTTTTATGTCCCTTTAAGGATTTTACCAGAGTAAGGGATAATAATAAATTACAGAAAAGGAGTGGAAGACTGCTTGAGATATGCATATGGTTATGTGGAGGATTAGCTCATTTAGGACTTCAGGGTATTTAACCAATGTAAATTGAGTTTAAAATCCCTTGTATGACCTCATTTTGCAGGTCTCATGCACAGCGCTTCAAACACTGCTCTTTGCTTACAATGATACAACCAGAACCATCTTGTGAGAAACCATACAAGTTACACTTCTGATATCCTGTTTCCCATGCACATATTCACTAATGTTTCACTGAACCATAGAGCTCATTTCTGTGCTTGTGTGCAAACCAAATGACTCACTATATGGTGGTGACCACATAGCAGCTGAACAAAAAAAAAGCAAGGCTGATGATAATGGATAAAGAGTTTTTAATCCACAAACCTATTACAAATGGCCTAAATTGAACAGTCATCTAATGTAACAAATCT
>NC_069500.1:1349834159-1349884159 GCF_027579735.1 Bombina bombina | reverse complement strand
AATAATTTTATTTGGCCCTCCAACCCTAAAGGCCCATAAATGCAATGAAAACAGTAGGACCTCGTGTGCTATACAGCCACGGGATTTCACATTCCTAGAGAAAAGCTGATAATACTTGCGTAGAATAATCTGCGCTCTCTGTGCCTCCCGCTGAACTGAATTCCAACACTGACTGGGCTGAAATGGCTACAAGATGCTGACGAGTTGTTATTTGCAAACAACCTTCAACCACAACAGTCTCGGTTAGGTTATTATTAGTAGCACTGTGATTTCCCATTATCCTCAAATGCTGTACTCAAAAGATGGCAGCTCGTGTGTAGCTTGTGCAGAAAACAAAGCTGACGTAGCATCTGAGTTAAAGAGACATTAAGCACTAAATAAACGCTAGATAGAATGATGTATTGGAGAACAGTCTGAGCAGAATATGTAGACATGATTTGTATTATGTGATGAAAATGTGATCGAAAAAATAAATAAAGAGTAGTCCTTCCAGAAGTCTTCTCATTGAAGTTCCATGAAAAGAAAACACAATTTATGCTTACCTGATAAATTTATTTCTCTTGTAGTGTATCCAGTCCACGGATCATCCATTACTTGTGGGATATTCTCATTCCCAACTGGAAGTTGCAAGAGGAAACCCACAGCAGAGCTGCAATATAGCTCCTCCCCTAACTGTCATAGCCATTCATTCGACCGAAAACAAGCCGAGAAAGGAGGAACCATAGGGTGCAGTGGTTACTGTAGTTTAAATTAAAAAATTACCTGCCTTAAAATGACAGGGCGGGCCGTGGACTGGATACACCACAAGAGAAATAAATTTATCAGGTAAGCATAAATTGTGTTTTCTCTTGTAAGGTGTATCCAGTCCACGGATCATCCATTACTTGTGGGATACCAATACCAAAGCTAAAGTACACGGATGAAGGGAGGGACAAGGAAGGAACCACTGCCTGTAAAACCTTTCTCCCAAATATAGCCTCCGAAGAAGCAAAAGTATCAAGCTTGCAAAATTTTGAAAAAGTATGAAGCGAAGACCAAGTCGCCGCCTTGCAAATCTGTTCAAAAGAAGCCTCATTTTTAAAGGCCCAAGTGGAAGCCACAGTTCTAGTGGAATGAGCTGTAATCCTTTCAGGAGGCTGCTGTCCAGCAGTCTCATAGGCTAAGCGGATTAAGCTTCTTAGCCAAAAAGAAGAAGAGGTTGCCGAAGCCTTTTGATCTCTCCTCTGTCCAGAGAAGACAACAAACCAAGCAGATGTTTGACGAAAATCTTTAGTAGCTTATAAGTAAAAACTTTAAAGCACGGACCACGTCCAGATTGTGAAACACAAGGATGGAAAAACAATCTCTTGATTGATATTCTTGTTAGATACCACCTTAGGTAAAAACCCAGATTTGGTACGCAGGACTACCTTATCCGTATGAAAAATCAGATAAGGAGAATCACATTGTAAGGCAGATAACTCAGAGACTCTACGAGCCGAGGAAATAGCTACCAAAAAAAGGACTTTCCAAGATAAAAGTTTGATATCTATGGAATGAAGAGGTTCAAACGGAACTTCTTGAAGAACCTTAAGAACCAAGTTTAAGATCCATGGTGGAGCAACCGGTTTAAACACAGGCTTGATTCTAACTAATGCCTGACAAAATGCCTGGACATCTGGAACATCTGCCAGACGCTTAACTAGCTGACAATCCTTTTTCCAAACCTTCTTGGAGAAAAGATAATATCCTAGGAATCCTGACCTTACTCCATGAGTAACCCTTGGATTCACATCAATAAAGATATCTACGCCATACCTTATGGTAAATTTTCCTGGTCACAGGCTTTCGTGCCCGTATTAAGGTATCAATAACTGACTCAGAGAAGCCACGCTTTGATAAAATCAAGCGATCAATCTCTAGGCAGTCAGCCGCAGAGAAATAAGATTTGGATGGTTGGAAGGACCCTGAAGTAGAAGGTCCTGTCTCAGAGGCAGAGACCATGGTGGAAAGGATGACATGTCCACTAGATCTGCATACCAGGTCCTGCGTGGCCACGCAGGTTCTATCAGAATCACCGATGCTCTCTCCTGCTTGATCTTGGCAATCAGTCGAGGGAGCAGAGGAAACGGTGGAAACACATAAGCCAGGTTGAAAGACCAGGGCGCTGCAAGAGCATCTATCAGTGTCGCCTTGGGATCCCTGGACCTGGATCCGTAACACGGAAGCTTGGCGTTCTGGCGAGACGCCATGAGATCCAGTTCTGGTTTGCCCCAACAATGAATCCGTTGTGCAAATACCTCCGGATGGAGTTCCCACTCTCCCGGATGAAAAGTCTGACTATTTAGAAAATCCGCCTCCAAGTGCTCTACACCTGGGATATGGATAGCTGATAGGTGGCAAGAGTGAAACTCTGCCCAGCGAATTATTTTTGAACTTCTAACATCTCTAGGGAACTTCTTGTTCCCCCTTGATGGTTGATGTAAGCTACAGTCGTGATGTTGTCCGACTGAAATCTGATGTACCTCAGAGTTGCTGAGGCCAAGCCTGAAGAGCCTTGAATATCGCTCTTATTTCCAGAATATTTATTGGAAGGAGAGACTCCTCCTGAGTCCACGATCCCTGAGCCTTCAGGGAGTTCCAGACTGCACCCCAACCTAGAAGGCTGGCATTTGTTACAATTGTCCAATCTGGCCTGCGAAAGGTCATACCTTAGGATAGATGGACCCGAGATAGCTACCAGGGAAAAGAATCCCTGGTCTCTTGGTCCAGATTCAGTTGAGGGGACAAATCTGTGTAATCCCCGCTCCACTGACTGAGCATGCATAGTTGCAGCGGTCTGAGATGTAAGCGTGCAAACAGCACTATGTCCATTGCCGCTACCATTAAGCCGATTACTTCCATACACTGAGCCACTGAAGGGCGCGGAATGGAATGAAGAACCCGGCAGGAATTTAGAAGCTTTGATAACCTGGACTCCGTCAGGTGAATTTTCATTTCTATAGAATCTATCAGAGTCCCTAGAAAGGAAACTCTTGTGAGTGGGGATAGAGAACTCTTTTCCTCGTTCACTTTCCACCCATGCGACCTCATAAATGCCAGTACTACGTCCGTATGAGACTTGGCAATTTGGAAGTTTGACGCCTGTATCAGGATGTCGGCTAAATAAGGGGGTACTGCTATGCCCCGCGGCCTTAGGACTGCCATAAGCGACCCTAGAACCTTTGTAAAGATTCTTGGGGCTGTAGCTAATCCAAAGAGAAGAGCTACAACTGGTAATGCCTGTCTTGAAAGGCAAACCTGAGAAACCGATGATGATCTTTGTGTATTGGAATGTGAAGATAAGCATCCTTTAGATCCACTGTAGTCATATATTGACCCTCCTGGATCAGTGGTAGGATGGTACGAATAGTTTCCATCTTGAACGACGGAACTTTGATGAATTTGTTTAAGATCTTTAGATCCAAAATTGGTCTGAAGGTTCCCTCTTTTTTGAGAACCACAAACAGACTTGAGTAAAAACCCTGTTCCTGTTCACTCCCATAACTAGGAGGTCTCGTACACAGTGTAAGAATGCCTCTCTCTTTATCTGGTGTGCAGATAATTGTGAAATCTCCATTTTGGGGGGGAAGCTTTGAAGTCCAGAAGATATCCCTGGGATATAATTTCCAACGCCCAGGGATCCTGAACATCTCTTGCCCACGCCTGGGCGAAGAGTGAAAGTCTGCCCCCTACTCGATCCGTTACCGGATAGGGGGCCATTCCTTCACGCTGTCTTAGTGGCAGCAGCAGGCTTTTCTGACCTGCTTACCTTTTTTCCAGGTCTGGTTTGGTCTCCAGACCGTCTTAGATTGAGCAAAAGTTCCCCCTTGTTTATTATTAGAGGAAGTTGATGCCGCACCTGCCTTGAAGTTTTGAAAGGCACGAAAATTAGACTGTTTGGCCCTAAATTTGGACCTGTCCTGAGGAAGGGCATGACCTTTTCCTCCAGTGATATCAGCAATAATCTCCTTCAAACCAGGTCCGAATAGGGTCTGCCCCTTGAAGGGAGTGTTAAGTAGCTTAGATTTTGAAGTCACGACAGCTGACCATGATTTAAGCCATAGCGCTCTGCGCGCCTGTATAGCAAAACCAGAATTCTTAGCCGTTAGTTTAGTCAAATGAACAATTGCATCAGAAATAAAAGAATTGGCTAGCTTAAGTGCTCTAAGTTTGCCAAGTATGTCATCCAATGGAGTCGCTACCTGTAAAGCCTCTTCCAGAGACTCAAACCAGTACGCAGCAGCAGCAGTGACATGGGCAATGCATGCAAGGGGCTGCAGGATAAAACCTTGTTGAATAAATATTTTCTTAAGGTAACCTTCTAATTTTTTATCCATTGGATCTAAAAAAGCACAACTGTCCTCGACAGGGATAGTAGTACGCTTTGCTAGAGTAGAAACTGCTCCCTCCACCTTAGGGACTGTCTGCCATAAGTCCCGTGTGGTGGCGTCTATTGGAAACATTTTTCTAAAAATAGGAGGGGAAGAGAACGGCACACCTGGTCTATCCCATTCCTTATTAATAATTTCTGTAAACCTTTTAGGTATTGGAAAAACATCAGTACACACCGGCACAGTAAGTATTTATCCAGTCTACACAATTTCTCTGGCACTGCAATGGAATCACAGTCATTCAGAGCAGCAAAAACCTCCCTAAGCAACACGGGGAGGTGTACAAGCTTAAATTTAAATGTAGAAATATTAGAATCAGGTATCTTCCTGAGTCATTAACATCACCCACTGACTGAAGCTCTCTTTCCTCAGCTTCTGCATATTGTGAGGCAGTATCAGACATGGTTCTTAAAGCGTCAGTATGCTCTGCATTTTGTCTCACCCCAGAGCTATCTCGCTTACCTCTAAGTTCAGGTAGTCTGGCTAATACCGCTGACAGTGTATTAACCATGACTGCCGCCATGTCTTGTAAAGTAAACGCTATGGTCGCCCTAGATGTACTTGGCGCCATTTGAGCGTGAGTCCCTTAAGCGGGAGTCAAAAGGTCTGACACGTGGGGAAAGTTAGTCGGCATAACTTCCCCCTCCTCAGATTCCTCTGGTGATAAAAATTTTTTAAAAGACAGGAAATGATCTTTATTGCCTAAAATGAAATCAGTAAATTTGGTACACATTCTAAGAGGGGGTTCCACCATGGCTTTTAAACATAATGAACAAGGAGTTTCTTCTATGTCAGACATGTTTATACAGACTAGCAATGAGACTAGCAAGCTTGGAAAACACTTTAAATCAAGTTAACAAGCAAATATAAAAAATGGTACAGTGCCTTTAAGAGAAACAAATTTTGTCAGAATTTGAAAAACAGTGAAAAACATAATTTATGCTTACCTGATAAATTCCTTTCTTCTGTAGTGTGATCAGTCCACGGGTCATCATTACTTCTGGGATATTACTCCTCCCCAACAGGAAGTGCAAGAGGATTCACCCAGCAGAGCTGCATATAGCTCCTCCCCTCTACGTCACTCCCAGTCATTCGACCAAGGACCAACGAGAAAGGAAAAGCCAAGGGTGAAGTGGTGACTGGAGTATAAATTAAAAAATATTTACCTGCCTTAAAAACAGGGCGGGCCGTGGACTGATCACACTACAGAAGAAAGGAATTTATCAGGTAAGCATAAATTATGTTTTCTTCTGTTAAGTGTGATCAGTCCACGGGTCATCATTACTTCTGGGATACCAATACCAAAGCAAAAGTACACGGATGACGGGAGGGATAGGCAGGCTCTTTATACAGAAGGAACCACTGCCTGAAGAACCTTTCTCCCAAAAATAGCCTCCAATGAAGCAAAAGTGTCAAATTTGTAAAATTTGGAAAAAGTATGAAGCGAAGACCAAGTTGCAGCCTTGCAAATCTGTTCAACAGAGGCCTCATTCTTGAAGGCCCAAGTGGAAGCCACAGCTCTAGTAGAATGAGCTGTAATTCTTTCAGGAGGCTGCTGTCCAGCAGTCTCATAAGCTAAACGAATTATGCTACGAAGCCAAAAAGAAAGAGAGGTAGCGGAAGCTTTTTGACCTCTCCTCTGCCCAGAGTAAATGACAAACAGAGAAGACGTTTGTCGAAATTCCTTAGTTGCCTGTAAGTAAAATTTTAGAGCACGGACTACATCCAGGTTGTGCAGTAGACGTTCCTTCTTTGAAGAAGGATTTGGGCATAAAGAAGGAACAACAATCTCTTGATTGATATTCCTGTTAGTAACTACCTTAGGTAAGAACCCAGGTTTAGTACGCAGGACTACCTTATCCGAAAGAAAAATCAAATAAGGAGAATCACAATGTAAGGCTGATAATTCAGAGACTCTTCGAGCCGAGGAAATAGCCATTAAAAATATAACTTTCCAAGATAACAACTTTATATCAATGGAATGAAGGGGTTCAAACGGAACGCCCTGTAAAACATTAAGAACAAGGTTTAAACTCCATGGTGGAGCAACAGTTTTAAACACAGGCTTAATTCTGGCCAAAGCCTGACAAAAAGCCTGGACGTCAGGAACTTCTGACAGACGTTTGTGTAACAGAATGGACAGAGCTGAGATCTGTCCCTTTAATGAACTAGCAGATAAACCCTTTTCTAAACCTTCTTGTAGAAAAGACAATATCCTAGGAATCCTAACCTTACTCCAAGAGTAACCTTTGGATTCACACCAATATAGGTATTTACGCCATATCTTATGGTAAATCTTTCTGGTAACAGGTTTCCTAGCCTGTATTAAGGTATCAATAACTGTCTCAGAAAATCCACGTCTTGATAAAATCAAGCGTTCAATTTCCAAGCAGTCAGCTTCAGAGAAGTTAGATTTTGATGTTTGAAGGGACCCTGTATCAGAAGGTCCTGTTTCAGAGGTAGAGACCAAGGTGGACAGGATGACATGTCCACCAGGTCTGCATACCAAGTCCTGCGTGGCCACGCAGGTGCTATTAGAATCACTGATGCTCTCTCTTGTTTGATTCTGGCAATCAATCGAGGAAGCAACGGGAAGGGTGGAAACACGTAAGCCATCCTGAAGTCCCAAGGTGCTGTCAGAGCATCTATCAGGACTGCTCCTGGATCCCTGGATCTGGACCCGTAACGAGGAAGCTTGGCGTTCTGTCGAGACGCCAAGTTCCCACTCCCCCGGATGAAAAATCTGACGACTTAAGAAATCCGCCTCCCAGTTCTCCACTCCCGGGATGTGGATTGCTGACAGGTGGCAAGAGTGAGACTCTGCCCAGCAAATTATCTTTGATACTTCCATCATAGCTAGGGAGCTTCTTGTCCCTCCCTGATGGTTGATGTAAGCTACAGTCGTGATGTTGTCCGACTGAAACCTGATGAACCCCCGAGTTGTCAACTGGGGCCAAGCCAGGAGGGCATTGAGAACTGCTCTCAATTCCAGAATGTTTATTGGCAGGAGACTCTCCTCCTGACTCCATTGTCCCTGAGCCTTCAGAGAATTCCAGACGGCACCCCAACCTAGAAGGCTGGCGTCTGTTGTTACAATTGTCCAGTCTGGTCTGCTGAATGGCATCCCCCTGGACAGATGTGGCCGAGAAAGCCACCATAGAAGAGAATTTCTGGTCTCTTGATCCAGATTCAGAGAAGGGGATAAGTCTGAGTAATCCCCATTCCACTGACTTAGCATGCACAGTTGCAGTGGTCTGAGGTGTAAGCGTGCAAAGGGTACTATGTCCATTGCCGCTACCATTAAGCCGATTACCTCCATGCATTGAGCCACTGACGGGTGTTGAATGGAATGAAGGGTGCGGCAAGCACTTTGAAGTCTTGTTAGCCTGTCCTCTGTCAGGTAAATCTTCATTTCTACAGAATCTATAAGAGTCCCCAGGAAGGGAACTCTTGTGAGTGGAACGAGTGAACTTTTCTTTTCGTTCACCTTCCATCCATGTGACCTTAGAAATGCCAGCACTAACTCTGTATGAGACTTGGCAGTTTGAAAGCTTGAAGCTTGTATCAGAATGTCGTCTAGGTATGGAGCTACCGAGATTCCCCGCGGTCTTAGTACCGCCAGAAGAGCACCCAGAACCTTTGTGAAGATTCTTGGAGCTGTAGCCAATCCGAATGGAAGAGCCACAAACTGGTAATGCCTGTCTAGGAAGGCAAACCTTAGGTACCGATAATGATCTTTGTGAATCGGTATGTGAAGGTAAGCATCTTTTAAATCTACAGTGGTCATGTATTGACCCTCTTGGATCATAGGTAAAATTGTCCGAATAGTCTCCATCTTGAACGATGGAACTCTTAGGAATTTGTTTAGGATCTTTAAGTCCAGGATTGGTCTGAAAGTTCCCTCTTTTTTGGGAACCACAAACAGATTTGAGTAAAACCCCTGTCCCTGTTCCGATCGTGGAACTGGATGGATTACTCCCATTAACAAGAGCTCTTGTACGCAGCGTAGAAACGCCTCTTTCTTTGTCTGGATTGTTGACAATCTTGACAGATGAAATCTCTCTCTTGGAGGAGAGTATTTGAAGTCCAGAAGGTATCCCTGAGATATTATCTCTAGCGCCCAGGGATCCTGAACATCTCTTGCCCAAGCCTGGGCGAAGAGAGAAAGTCTGCCCCCCACTAGATCCGATCCCGGATCGGGGGCCCTCAATTCATGCTGTTTTAGGGGCAGCAGCAGGTTTCCTAGTCTGCTTGCCCTTGTTCCAGGACTGGTTAGGTTTCCAGCCTTGTCTGTAGCGAGCAACAGCTCCTTCCTGTTTTGGTGCAGAGGAAGTTGATGCTGCTCCTGCTTTGAAATTACGAAAGGAACGAAAATTAGACTGTCTAGTCTTGGCTTTGGCTTTGTCCTGAGGCAGGGCATGGCCTTTACCTCCTGTAATGTCAGCGATAATCTCTTTCAACCCGGGCCCGAATAAGGTCTGCCCTTTGAAAGGTATATTAAGCAATTTAGACTTAGAAGTAACATCAGCTGACCAGGATTTTAGCCACAGCGCCCTGCGTGCCTGAATGGCGAATCCTGAATTCTTCGCCGTAAGTTTAGTAAGATGTACTACGGCCTCCGAAATGAATGAATTAGCTAGTTTAAGGACTCTAAGCCTGTCCGTAATGTCGTCCAGAGTAGCTGAACCAATGTTCTCTTCCAGAGACTCAATCCAGAATGCCGCTGCAGCCGTGATCGGCGCAATGCATGCAAGGGGTTGCAATATAAAACCTTGTTGAACAAACATTTTCTTAAGGTAACCCTCTAACTTTTTATCCATTGGATCTGAAAAAGCACAGCTATCCTCCACCGGGATAGTGGTACGCTTAGCTAAGGTAGAAACTGCTCCCTCCACCTTAGGGACCGTTTGCCATAAGTCCCTTGTGGTGGCGTCTATTGGAAACATTTTTCTAAATATCGGAGGGGGTGAGAACGGCACACCGGGTCTATCCCACTCCTTAGTAACAATTTCAGTAAGTCTCTTAGGTATAGGAAAAACCTCAGTACTCGTCGGTACCGCAAAATATTTATCCAACCTACACATTTTCTCTGGTATTGCAACTGTGTTACAATCATTCAGAGCCGCTAACACCTCCCCTAGTAATACACGGAGGTTTTCCAGTTTAAATTTAAAATTTGAAATATCTGAATCCAGTCTGTTTGGATCAGAACCGTCACCCACAGAATGAAGTTCTCCGTCCTCATGTTCTGCCACCTGTGACGCAGTGTCTGACATGGCCCTAATATTATCAGCGCACTCTGTTCTCACCCCAGAGTGATCACGCTTACCTCTTAGTTCTGGTAATTTAGCCAAAACCTCAGTCTTAACAGTAGCCATATCCTGTAATGTGATTTGTAATGGCCGCCCAGATGTACTCGGCGCTACAATATCACGCACCTCCCTCTGAGCGGGAGATGTAGGTACTGACACGTGAGGCGAGTTAGTCGGCATAACTCTCCCCTCGTTGTTTGGTGAAATTTGTTCAATTTGTACAGATTGACTTTTATTTAAAGTAGCATCAATACAGTTAGTACATAAATTTCTATTGGGCTCCACTTTGGCATTGCAACAAATGACACAGGTATCATCCTCTGAATCAGGCATGTTTAACACACTAGCAAATAAACTTGCAACTTGGAAATACAATTCAATTAGAATAATATTAAAATGTACTGTGCCTTTAAGAAGCACAGAAGATCTATGACAGTTGAAAATTAATAAATTGAAACAGTTATAGCCTCAATCCTTGTAAACAACACAACTTTAGCAAAGGTTTAATCCCATTAGCAAAGATAACAAATTCTGAAAGCAGGAAACAAATTACAGAATAAACGTTTTTTATCTCAGGCAAACTATAATTCTCACAGCTCTGCTGAGAGAAATTACCTCCCTCAAAATAAGTTTTGAAGACCCCTGAGCTCTGTAGAGATGAACCGGATCATGCAGGGAATACAATGAGTTGCTGACTGAAATATTTGATGCATAGAAAAAGCGCCAAAAAACGGCCCCTCCCCCTCACACACAGCAGTGAGGGAGAACAGAAACTGTCAGAAAAACAGATTAAGCAACTGCCAAGTGGAAAAATAGTGCCCAAACATTTATTCACACAGTACCTCAGCAAATGAAAACGATTTTACATTCCAGCAAAAACGTTAAACATAATCTCTAGTTATTAAACAGCTTTATGTATTTCTTACAGTGTAATTCTAGTGAAGTACCATTCCCCAGAATACTGAAGTGTAAAGTATACATACATGACATTATATCGGTATGGCAGGATTTTCTCATCAATTCCATTGTCAGAAAATAAAAACTGCTACATACCTCTATGCAGATTCATCTGCCCGCTGTCCCCTGATCTGAAGTTTACCTCACTCCTCAGATGGCCGAGAACAGCAATATGATCTTAACTACTCCGGCTAAAATCATAGCAAAACTCTGGTAGATTCTTCTTCAAACTCTGCCAGAGAGGTAATAACACACTCCGGTGCTATTTTAAAATAACAAACTTTTGATTGAAGATATAAAACTAAGTATAATCACCATAGTCCTCTCACACATCCTATCTAGTCGTTGGGTGCAAGAGAATGACTGGGAGTGACGTAGAGGGGAGGAGCTATATGCAGCTCTGCTGGGTGAATCCTCTTGCACTTCCTGTTGGGGAGGAGTAATATCCCAGAAGTAATGATGACCCGTGGACTGATCACACTTAACAGAAGAAAAATGCAGTAAATCAAACAAAATTTTTACAGTGTATGTAATAGACTAGCGGAGCATTGCACCCACTTGCAAATGGATGATTAACCCCTTAGTTCAAAAAAACGGATCAAAAAAACAAAATAGACGTTTTTTAAACAGTCACAACCAACTGCCACAGCAAGCTGTAGCCCTACCTTCCCCAATAAACGACTTTGGAAAGCCTTTGGGCCCTTTAGAGATGTCCTATAGCATTCAGAGGGCCTTTGAGGGAATCTGGATGTCTTAGTTTGTAATTTTAACTGCACAAAAAAATGTTAAAATAGGCCCCTCCCACTCATAGTAACACAGTGGAATGCCTCAGGAAACTGTTTCTAGGCAAAATTTAAGCCAGCCATGTGGAAAAAACTAGGCCCCAATAAAGTTTTATCACAAAAGTATATATAAAAACGATTAAACATGCCAGCAAACGTTTTATATTGTAAATATCATAAGGGTATTACCCCTGGGAGTAAGCATGATACCAGTCGTTTAAATCACTATATTCAGGCTTAACTTACATTAATCCGGTATCAGCAGCATTTTCTAGTGTTTTCAATCTCTAGGAAAAATTATAACTGCACATACCTGATAGCAGAATAAACTGCACGCCATTCTCTCGCTGAAGTTTTACCTCATCTGTGTAATCCCCTCAGACATATGTGAGAACAGCAATGGATCTTAGTTACAACCTGCTAAGATCATAGAAACCTCAGGCAGGTTCTTCCTCTATTTACTGCCTGAGATAAAATAGCACAACTCCAGTACTATTTAAAAATAACAAACTTTTGATTGAAGAAAATAAATTAGCTATATTTAACCACTCTCTCTTACGACCTCCTTGCTTGTTGAGAGTTGCAAGAGAATGACTGGCTATGACAGTTAGGGGAGGAGCTATATTGCAGCTCTGCTGTGGGTTTCCTCTTGCAACTTCCAGTTGGGAATGAGAATATCCCACAAGTAATGGATGATCCATGGACTGGATACACCTTACAAGAGAAAAAGGAAACAACAAAAATAGTGCATTATTGTCTGGAGGAAGATATTTAAATGGAACACGCCAGTATTGTACTCGAATATGCTGGAGCATAATTATGGTCTATCATTTGTGTATGCCGTATGATTTAAAAGCTCATACGTAGCCACTCCACGGATCTTTGGAGACATAGCCAGATATGGGTATAAAAATCTTGAATATAATATTTCACATATAAAAACAAAAGCACAAGGGTAAACAATCAACGCTAAGCAGACCCCCATGTATTGAAAGTGCCAACTGTATATACAAATTCAGCAGAAAATATGACTGGTTTTACCATTATGGTCCATTTTATGAGAACCATACAATTTTTCTATAACATTTGTGACATTACTGAAGTTAAAAGTAAAATCCGACATTGCCCGTTATGAAGAAGAGCTGCCAAATTATTAGCAATTCCAGCCACTAGATACTAAAGCACTAAACTCGTTAACATCAAGACAGCTTTTGCCCACTGTCAGTGGATCTCTCTGCCTTCCAACTCCAGCACAAACTATCTTGCGCCTAGATTTAGAGTTCTGCGGCCAAAGGGGTGCGTTAGCTACGCGTGCTTTTTTCTGGCCGCACCTTTTAAATACCGCTGGTATTGAGAGTTCACAGAAGGGCTGCGTTAGGCTCCAAAAAAGGAGTGTATAGCATATTTACCGCAACTTCAACTCTCGATACCAGCGGTGCTTACGGACGCGGCCAGCTTCAAAAACGTGCTCGTGCATGATTCCCCCATAGAAAACAATGGGGCTGTTTGAGCTGAAAAAAAAACCTAACACCTGCAAAAAAGCCGCGTTCAGCTCCTAACGCAGCCCCATTGTTTTCTATGTGGAAACACTTCCTACGTCTGCACCTAACACTCTAACATGTACCCCGAGTCTAAACACCCCTAACCTTACACTTATTAACCCCTAATCTGCCGCCCCCGCTATCGCTGACCCCTGCATATTATTTTTAACCCCTAATCTGCCGCTCCGTACACCCCCGCCACCTACATTATCCCTATGTACCCCTAATCTGCCCTAACATCGCCGAACCCTATATTATATTTATTAACCCCTAATCTACCGCCCCCAACGTCGCCTCCACCTAACTACACTTATTAACCCCTAATCTGCCGACCGGACCTGAGCGCTACTATAATAAATGTAATAACCCCTAATCCGCCTCACTCCCGCCTCAATAACCCTATAATAAATAGTATTAACCCCTAATCTGCCCTCCCTAACATTGCGACACCTAACTTCAAGTATTAACCCCTAATCTGCCGACAGGAGCTCACCGCTACTCTAATAAATTCATTAACCCCTAAAGCTAAGTCTAACTTTAACCCTAACACCCCCCTAAATTAAATATAATTTAAATCTAACGAAATAAATTAACTCTTATTAAATAAATTATTCCTATTTAAAGCTAAATACTTACCTGTAAAATAAACCCTAATATAGCTACAATATAAATTATAATTATATTATAGCTATTTTAGGATTAATATTTATTTTACAGGTAACTTTGTATTTATTTTAACCAGGTACAATAGCTATTAAATAGTTAAGAACTATTTAATAGCTACCTAGTTAAAATAATTACAAAATTACCTGTAAAATAAATCCTAACCTAAGTTGCAATTAAACCTAACACTACACTATCAATAAATAAATTAAATAAAATACCTACAAATTACCTACAATTAAACCTAACACTACACTATCAATACATTAATTAAATACAATACCTACAAATAACTACAATTAAATAAACTAACTAAAGTACAAAAAATAAAAAAGAACTAAGTTACAAAAAATAAAAAAATATTTACAAACATTAGAAAAATATTACAACAATTTTAAACTAATTACACCTACTCTAAGCCCCCTAATGAAATTACAAAGCCCCCCAAAATAAAAAAAATGCCCTACCCTATTCTAAATTACAAAAGTTCAAAGCTCTTTTACCTTACCAGCCCTGAACAGGGCCCTTTGCGGGGCATGCAACAAGAAATTCAGCGCGGATCAATCTTCTTCCGACGACGTCCAACTGAAGAATGACGGTTCCTTTAAGGGAAGTCATCCAAGATGGCGTCCCTTGAATTCCGATTGGCTGATAGGATTCTATCAGCCAATCGGAATTAAGGTAGGAAAATTCTGATTGGGCTAAGGGGGGTTTGGGTTAGATTAGGGGTATGTGGGTGGTGGGTTATAATGTTGGGGGGGGGTATTGTATTTGTGTTTTTTACAGGCAAAAGAGCTGAATTTCTTGGGGCATGCCCCACAAAGGGCCCTGTTCAGGGCTGGTAAGGTAAAAGAGCTTTGAACTTTTGTAATTTAGAATAGGGTAGGGCATTTTTTTATTTTGGGGGGCTTTGTAATTTCATTAGGGGGCTTAGAGTAGGTGTAATTAGTTTAAAATTGTAATATTTTTCTAATGTTTGTAAATATTTTTTTATTTTTTGTAACTTAGTTCTTTTTTATTTTTTGTACTTTAGTTAGTTTATTTAATTGTAGTTATTTGTAGGTATTGTATTTAATTAATGTATTGATAGTGTAGTGTTAGGTTTAATTGTAGGTAATTGTAGGTATTTTATTTAATTTATTTATTGATAGTGTAGTGTTAGGTTTAATTGTAACTTAGGTTAGGATTTATTTTTACAGGTAATTATGTAATTATTTTAACAATTTTAGCTATTAAATAGTTCTTAACTATTTAATAGCTATTGTACCTGGTTAAAATAAATTCAAAGTTACCTGTAAAATAAATATAAATCCTAAAATAGCTATAATATAATTATAATTTATATTGTAGCTATATTAGGGTTTATTTTACAGGTAAGTATTTAGCTTTAAATAGGAATAATTTATTTAATAAGAGTTAATTTATTTCGTTAGATTTAAATTATTATAATTTAGGGGGGTGTTAGGGTTAGACTTAGCTTTAGGGGTTAATCCATTTATTACAGTAGCAGCGAGATTCGGTCGGCAGATTAGGGGTCAATGATTGATGTTAGGGAGGGCAGATTAGGGGTTAATACTATTTATTATAGGGTTATTGAGGCGGGAGTGAGGTGGATTAGGGGTTAATAACTTTATTATAGTTGTATAGAGAGAGTGATGTGAACTACTAACACATCACGCCCTTAGGGGGCGCTTCCTTATTGTGAAGATTCACAACGATAAGTGAGATATACTGGTAAATATTTCTTATTATGTGGTCATACAAAAGTATACTAAATTGAAATAATCAAATGACAATACCAAATACAGTTAATATAAAACATAAAATATAAATGAATTGCAATAAAATAAAACCCAATACCAGCGAACCTAAAAAATGGAAGATACAAGTTGTTTACAAAAGATAAAAATAAAAGTCAATATATCCTTAATGATCCATTTAGATTAATAGGATGTTTATATTATGATGGCATAATAAATGCTTTTTGTACTTGTACTAAATATATCATTTTAATTCATAGAATTGTTTACATTAGGGGCTATCTATTGAATATTTTTAAAATTGTTTTTAATTAAGTTTTTATTTATGTTCACTGTGGGGTTTATCAAAATGTTATGAGCCAACTGCAGTTTATATATGTGGTCATTGTTATCATTTTTTATGAATCAGTTAACACATGTTTGACATTACCTGACCTATTTGTGTATATAACTGTTACTAAGCAACCACATTCATGAAATGTGTTATGGGTGCGGTCTGTTAATTGTTAATTGCTCAACCAATCACATCAGTTCCCTATGTTATAGATTATCTGTTAAATAGCAAGTGTATCACAATGTTTGTTTATAGCCTGATGAAACAGCCCTGAGTAGGCTGAGAAACGCGTCGCTGTATTAATAAAGTTTTTAAATATTTTATACACTTGCTATTGTGTGGTTTATCACTATATGTGAAAACTACATATTTGTTCCTGGTTTTTGCTGAGGATTGCCTTTGCAGTAGTCTACTGGGCGACATTATGGTTCCAGCTTGCTGAATTTGCACCCTCAGGTGCAGACTATCTTGTAAGTTCAATCACTCTGGGTCCTACTATCCTTGTCCAGATGATATTTGGCCATGTTGGTTTGTTTTCTCTTGCTCATTTAGGTATTTAATATCTGGGCCTTCTGAAGATTTCCAACTGCCTTTGTGCCAAGGACACAGTGAGCTGGACCACTGCAAAAGTTTCAGCCTGCTACATATGCACCAGCTGGGTGCTTTTTGTTTGTGAGTATCCTACTCATCTGTGTTGCTGTGCTTTATATTTTTCTGGCGATATTAGGCCATGTTGGCGCCTCTGTGTTTTACTCTTTTTCAAACTTTATTATAGTAGCGGTGCGGTCTGTTCGGCAGATTAGGGGTTAATAAGTGTAGGCAGGTGGAGGCGACGTTGAGGGGGGCAGATTAGGGGTTAATAAATATAATATAGGGGTCGGCGGTGTTAGGGGCAGCAGATTAGGGGTACATAAGGATAACGTAGGTAGCGGCGCTTTGCGGTCGGCAGATTAGGGGTTAATTATTGTAGGTAGCTGGCGGCGACGTTGTGGGGGGCAGGTTAGGGGTTAATAAATATAGGGGTCGGCGGTGTTAGGGGCAGCAGATTAGGAGTACATAAGTATAACGTAGGTGGCGGTCGGCAGATTAGGGGTTAAAAAAATGTAATAGAGTGGCGGCGATGTGGGGGGACCTCGGTTTAGGGGTACATAGGTAGTTTATGGGTATTAGTGTACTTTAGAGCACAGTAGTTAAGAGCTTTATAAACCAGCGTTAGCCCAGAAAGCTCTCACTACTGACTTTTTCTGCGGCTGGAGTTTTGTCATTAGATTTCTAACGCTCACTTCAGCCAAGACTCTAAATACCAGCGTTAGAAAGATCCCATTGAAAAGATAGGATACGCAATTGACGTAAGGGGATCTGCGGTATGGAAAAGTTGCGGCTGAAAAGTGAGCGTTAGACCCTTTAATGACTGACTCCAAATACCAGAGGGCGGTAAAAACCAGCGTTAGGAGCCTCTAACGCTGGTTTTGACGGCTACCGCCCAACTCTAAATCTAGGCCTTGGTTCTTCAGCTGGAGAGCAGATTCAGAAGAGAGAGGGAGTAGTTTATTTTTTTACCTATGGGCGTATGCTAAGCGTTGTAAGCGTTCCTGCCCTTCATTAAGGGAATACACACACCAATGTGACAATCTGGAGACTGAAATTAATGGGACTCTAACGGGCCTAGATACTTTCCATACTAGCAGTAGCCTCCACAATCCTGATTCCTCCAGAAAATAACACAAAGCCATCTGCCTTGTAATAAAATTGGGATTTACCAAGTTCCTATAAAAAAAAAAAAAAATACAAAGTTTACTAAAGACCAATGGTGAATATTACAATAATGACCTAGATTAAGTGTACGGTGTATTTAGCTCCATTTCCTTAATTGTTCAATGTTTTTATAATACAAGGTCTCCTTATCTCACATTTTTCCTTCATGTAACATAAGATGTTACTCAGTCTCATGTGTTTTATTGTTGCAGCCTAATTAGGTTTATTTATAGATTAAATGTAAGACAGTTTGTTTAATATTTTGTTGTTTCACTGCTGTAATCTATCCTCCCAAAATAAAGCTGTATTACCTCAAGATTATCATTAAATCCATAAAATGCTATAATTATTATATGTTATTATTAGCTGTCAATAAAAAACTTTCCGGGGACTAAAACATCGACTATATATAGCTTATTCTAGGTAATAGAATGAGAGATAATACTAATACGTGGAGTATGTAGAGTATACAATAAAATAAGGTTTCCATTATAAGCCATTATTGTGCTATACTTAAAGGGACAGTCTACACCAGAATTTTTATTGTTTTAAAATATAGATAATCCCTTTATTACCCATTTCCCAGTTTTGCATAACCAACACAGTTATAATAATATACTTTTAACCTCTGTGATTATCTTGTATCTAAGCATCTGCAAGCTGCCCCTTTTTTCAGTTCTTTTGACAGACTTGCAGTCTAGCCAATCAGTGCCTGCTCCCAGATAACTTCACGTGCACGAGCACAGTGTTATCTATATCAAATACGTGAACTAACACCCTCTAGTGGTGAAAAACTGTTAAAAAGCAATCTGAAAGAGGTGGGCTTCAAGGTCTAAGAAATTAGCATATGAACCTCCTAGGTTAAGCTTTCAACTAAGAATACCAAGAGAACAAAGCAAAATTGGTGATAAAAGTAAATTGGAAAATTGCTTAAAATTACATGCTCTATCTGAATCATGAAAGTTTATTTTGGCCTAGACTGTCCCTTTAAATAAAACAAAAACATTATGAAAACAAATAAAACTATTTTTAAATAAGAAAAAAAATGGTAAGGTTTGTTTTTAACAGGCAGGCGTTTCAACACTTTGAAAGGACAAAAGTAAAATAACTTAGCTGATAAGTAGAGAAAACTGAAAAGATTTTATTTTTGGTGGCTAGAAAAAAACTAAGAGAAAAAACAAACCCTAAGCCTTTCTGAAATATGTCTAACATATTTACTAATTGCTTTGCTTAACACGTACATCAAGATCGATGTAAAAATAAATACAAATGAATACTGACCATAAATAATCCAATATCTCTTACACATACATATTCAATAAAAATGAATTGGATCAATAATCAACATCAATAAAATAATACAGAAGTGAAAATAATTTGATATATCTCAACACGTTGCGAAAGATAGAATACAAATATATTTTATATTAGGATAGAAAATCCACTTGTGAAATGGCAAAAACTATTACACTTAAAATGATCACACCAATATGTAATGATTATTAAAGGGATATTAAACAGTGCTCCTTTAGTAAAAACAATTATGTTAAATCATAATAAACGTAAAAAGAAAAACTGTGTAAAAAAATAAAAAAGCGCAAACAACTTTCTTGCGCACTTAGAAATTCTCAGTGTAGCCTCTGACTGCAGCTAGATAAGGGAGCAGACATCTTGACAGCTTAGATTGCATTCGGTCTGTTCTGAGCATGAGCAAATCTAATTCCCTGTTTATCTAGTCCATTCACTTACTACTAAACCAGCTCATGTTATTCAGGCTATAAATACCTTTTTCAGATCCCAGCCTCCTTACAGGGCTGAGACAGCAAGCAATGGACACTGCAAAAATTAATTTAAAATATACATAAATGGCAAAATCCATTGAAAAATGACAAATAACACTAATTGCAATGATTTCTATTAAGTATAAGCCACTGCTTAGTGCTTTTTTTTTATTACATAATGAAACCGACTGTTTCATATCCCTTTAATGCAGCTCATTAATAGAAAGAACAGAATTTGCATTCAGGCTATTAATAATGACAATGACTACAGAGTAATTCTTACACTAAGTGCCACATGTATTATCGATGATGTAAATGTAGTAAGTTAATAGAAAGAAAGGAATCTGCATTTTGACAATTAATAATGACAAATGACTCCGGGGTTAATTCTTCCACTATGAGCTACATGTATTAAAGGAGTCATTATAGCAACGCTTGGTCTAAGAGGAAATTAAACTCTGCAGTACACTGTCAAGCCAGAATAAGAATCTTTTATTTAAATTAGTGGTTAATTAAGGGCATAAACCAATGGAGCCATCAAATGTTCAATATCCTTAGATTCTATTTTTTTCCCTCCACAGAAGAGTCTTTGTACTTTTAGGTTGTTCTCTATGCTCCCAAGCAAGAATATTATGTTGTGAGGGCTGTAAAGTCGCCTACTCTTTCTTTTTAATTAGTGCACGTTGTATTTAAAAAAAAAAAAAGTAGTAGGTTTTATTGTAATCCCGAGGCCTGCGGACATTCATTCTGGCCTGGTTTCACACTGAGCTTAAAGGGGACAGCAAAATTGGAATGACAAGAGAGAAGAATCAATGCAATTACTTTTACATGCTTCCTCGGGCCATGCACTGGAGAACTTGCCAAGTGCGTACCTCAAGATATACTACATCTCCCCCCCCCTCACAAATAAATGGACCGCCTTTGACCAGAGACCTGTAGTACTATGTTTTGGTACAGTTCCAAGCAGCAGGGTCTTCTAAAAAGAAATACATTTGAGCAGGGCATAATTTTACTACGCTTATGGGAAAGCAGCGGGTACATTGGATTAGGCTGGAACGATTCCATTGCTCACTTCACCAAAGCTGCCCCCTTGCAATGGATTGTCAAAGAGAAAAAAAAAAAAAAAGCTGTGCACTTCTTTATTCAGCCAACCGTGTGGGAAGCAGAGGAATGGCAGAGAGATGAATAAAACAATAAAATGCAATAAGTGGCCTTTCTGGCACCCTGTGCAGTGGTCTATGCAATAACCTCACTTGGAATTAAAGATCTCTATTAAATATACTATTAAGGGTATTCACTGTAAAAAAAATTGGATACAAAGTGCATGTAAAATTAAAATAAGGAATTCTCACACTGGAAGCCATAAAATGCTTTGCCTTACAAATAAATTCAAGTAGCTATTTTCTGTATTAAAGGGACACTCAAGTCAAAATAAACTTTTATGATTCAGATAAAACGTGCCTTTTAGGACACTTTCCAATTTACTTTCATTATCACATTTTGCACAGTTTTTTTTTATATTCACACTTTATGGGAAACAAGATCCTACTGAGCATGTGCACAAGGTCACTGGGTGTACGTACACCTGTCTGTGACTGGCTGATTACTGTCACATGATACAGGGGGGCCAGAAAATGGGAGAAAAAAAATTTGTCAGGTAATAAATCTACTGCTTATTTGAAATTGAGAGTAGGTGTTAAATCTATCTTTTATTATGCAATTCAACTGCATTGAGTGGTCGTTTAATGATGACAATTTTGTGACTGAAGACATCAAACAAAATACTATTTCATATCAAGGACAAATGCCAAGACCTCGAATGTGCATAGTAAAGAGAGATTTTGCCTGGAGTATATGACATCATTCAAACGTACTGATGTTTTCATGTTTAAAGGGATATGAAAGTCAATCGATTCAGATAAAAAAATTTGATATAATTTTCCAATTTAATTTTATTATCTAATTTGCCTTGGTCTCTTGGTATCCTTTTGTTGAAAATCAAGAGCAGCAATGCATTACTGGGAGCTAGCTGCTGATTGGTGGCGGCATATACTGTACATGCTTCTTGTCATTGGATCATTGCTGCTCCTTCAACGAAGAATACAGACAGAATGAAGGACATTTTATAATAGAAGTAAATTGGAAAGTTGTTTAAAATTGTATGATCTATCTGAAAGACATTTTTTTTGGCCCTTTAACACTGAAGCAAGTGCATACAGCTGATATATAAAACATTGCACATAGTTTAATGCAGTGATATCAGTGTGAAAATGTCCTCTTAATCCTCACTACCCGTAGATTTAAAGCCCCACTTAATGTGGAATCAGGGGCATATTACTGCCTAGGCACACAAGGCACGTGCCTAGGGCGGCAACTTGGTGGGGGGCAGCACTTTTTAGAGTCTCAGTAGGATTGGTGAATCAGCTGATCCCATGCGGCAGCTGCTGTATTAACTTTCTAGTAATGCTTGCTATATGAGAACAGTAAGGCTGCCTACTGACTGTAGATCTGACTGTACTCCTATTAAATTATGACTTGGAGCACAAGCGGCAGAGTTAACTAACTTGGCCAATAAATTAATAACTATGAGACATTCGCTAAGCTGCAAGTCCCATAATGTAACGAGCATTGCATAACAAGCAACAGATTTGTGCATGCTGTTGTCAGTGCAGACTCAGTAGTGATACAAGTGTGTTTTGGTTCCCATTTTTTGGGTTGTGGAAGTGCCGTGCGTGAAAGTGAATACGCAAATCATTGATCCTCTGGTTCTGCTGCTGCTGGGGTGGGAATAGAAGATGAAAGACAAACACTAAAGAACCCTGCAGAATGAAACACCAGAGGTGAGTGCAGCGCCACCCTATGATCTGTGTAGCCCAATGTTTAATAGCGCAATGCAGGACTGCCGTTGTGTCACAATGTTGTACCTTGTCACGATAAAGTACAGCACTTAGACAAGATAGCAAGCGCTGTACCCCCAGGTACCAAAGAGCTAAACTCCCCCTCCTTGTGGTAACAGCACAACATACAGAAAGCAAGCGAAAACTCCCCTTATAACTCAGCACACATGTAATATCCCTTAACAGCATAGCATATCCTCTTTGAAATGGACCATTATTGAACATGTGAAGTGTAAAAAGAGAGGAGGGGACAGAGACAGCTTGCTAGCGAAGAGGGAGGTCTTTTGGATACATAGATTAAAAACCAGGATTCCTACAGGGTTAAACTCTGAATTTGATTTAATACATTTTTGGGAATAATAGAATCCTGGATATAAAAGAATATTCTTCTGTGTATCCTAGGACCTCCCTCTTTTTCCTTTTTCCTATATGCCGTTTTAAATTGGTGCAATTCTTATAATATATCAAGAGGAGACCATATAGCATTATGGTGAAAGTAGTATGTATATTTATGAATACACTCAGGGAAGCATTGCATTTTATCTAAATGCCCGTGTTTACACCTATGGCTATTAGCTATTTTTCATTAAGCTCTTATGATAATGTTAAAAGCTAGTCACCTTGTCTCCCATTATTATTATATTTTTTCATAAGTTAAATGTGTGTGACAATAGCAGTCAAATACAGTGTTTTAAACTCATTCAGGTTGTTATGGTAATTATGCTTAAGTGCTTGTAATAGGAATACGCCCAGGATAATGTTTTTATCTAATCACAATCATGCACAAATGTTTAAAAGGTTAATTGGGATTATGAACTGTAGCTACGACTAAGGCCAGAAGGGCTGAAACGTGTCAGCAATCAGTTCAGTGTGTGTATTCCTAAGGCACATTTTTGACACTCAAGTTTTATGCTTCAGATTGAAGTTTTTTCGAACTGTCAATAAAACTATTTTATCTGCTTCAAGTCCGCTGGTGCAGCTTATTTCACTATATTGTATGCATTTCCGGGGATCGAGCATGCACAGTGGTTCTTCCAGCATTGCCTAATTTCTATCTTTACCTGCACTTGCAAACACCGAGCCGCGGAGAGGAGCAGCATTTTGGAGGAGTGGCCAGCTGGTGGTCGGGTTCCGGGTGATATCACACGCCAAAACAGCTGATCGAGGAGAGGACCCAGGAGGGGAGCGGTTCACGACTGGAGGCACTAAGAGGTCCTTGTTTGACCGCCAAGTATTGGTTGCATCTATCCGGTGATACCCCCTGTGGACGGGCCGACTCCGAAAGCTGCAGCAGTATTATAACAAGTGACATCGAGGAAGATCGAACAGCTGGGGTGAGTGCGTAGGGGAATTTCCTACCTGTTTCAAATTCAAACAATTGAACAGGAGTGTATATTTATATTTCCCTATCATTTGGACATTATACTGGTGCTCACACGATAAGTGACTTTACTGAAAAACCACAACCCAACCAAACCCCGTTTCATCGGAGCCGGGCAAACAAACTAGAAGGAAAAGGCCCCAAGGACACTGACCCGCACATAGTCCGAAAGCCTAACCAGAGACCGCAAGCAGACTCACTGAGCCAACACTCCTCCAGGAGAAACCGTTGACCAGCAGTCGGTCCACACACAACCCTTACTAGTACAGTACCAAAATCCCCAAAAGGGAGAGGACAAGGGTGAGCCAAAGGGATACCCAAAGGTACAGCAAAATCCATAAAGGAAAGACCCCCTTCAAAGGAAGGACAAATCCAACAGAGACCCCAATGGATCCCGAGAACAAGGGTAAACGATGCCCAACCCACAAGGAGCAATAGGGCATCATCAAGGAGAAGAAACATCTCCCAAACATCGTGCAAGAGTACCGAAAGAGACAGCTGAAGACAAAATCTTCAAAACGTCAAAACTCAGAGACTGAGCAAACAGCAACCTAGAAGAAGGAACGAAAGAAGTACCAGGCTTAACCCATTCCTTAGTAATCACATCAGAAATAGCATCAGGAACTGGAAAAACCTCAGGAGTAACCACAGGAGGCTTATAAACAGAATTTAAACGTTTTCTAGTTTTGATATCAAGAGGACTAGACTCCTCAATATCCAAAGTAACCAACACTTCTTGTAACAAGGAACAAATATACTCAATCTTGAAAAGATAAGTAGATGTGTCAATGTCTGAGGTAGGATCTTCTGAATCAGAGAAATCCTCATCAGAGGAGGATATTTTAGTATGTTGTCAGTCATTAGAAATTTCATCAATTTTATGAGAAGTTTTAAAAGACCTTTAACGTTTATTAGAAGGCGAAATAGCAGACAAAAGCCTTCTGTATCGCATCAGCAATATAATTTTTCATATAAACAAGGATATCATGTACATTAGATGTTGAAGGAACAACAGAAACTGTACTAGTACTGATGGAAACATTTTCTGCGTGCAAAAGCTTATCATGACAACTGTTACATACTACAGCTGGAGATATAATCTCAGCTAATTTACAACAGATACACTTAGCTTTGATAGAACTGTGATCATGCAGCAGGGTTCCAACAGTTGCTTCTGAGACAGGATCACATTGAGACATCTTGCAAAATGTAAAAGAAAAAACAACATTAAAGCAAAATTTACAATTTCCTTATATAGCAGTTTCAGGAATGGGAAAAAATGCAAACAGCATAGCCCTCTGAGCATATAGAAGGCAAGAGGCATATAGGAAGTGGGGTGAAAAAATAAACAAAAATTTTTGGCGCCAACAACATCCGTAAATGACGCAACTCGCGTCATCACAGACGCAACCACGTGCAAGGAAACCTGGCGTGAACTAAGACGCCGGAAATTACGAACTTGCGTCATCAAAGAAGTAGCTTTGCGCCAAAAAATTATTGCACCAAGAATGACGCAATAAATAGCATTTTGAGCTCCCACGAGCCTAATTTCGCCCGCGAAATTAAAAGAAAAAACAGTCAATTTGAAAAAAAGGACTATAAACTTCCTAAACATGCTTCCCAAACTGAAACTGACAGTCTGCAAAAATAAATATACATAGACCTAACTCATGGCCAATATAAGTAAAATGCATATATTTAAAACTTTATATTAATACATAAAAAGCGCCAAACCATAGCTGAGAGAGTATTAAATAATGAAAACATACTTACCAAAAGACACCCATCCACATATAGCAGATAGCCAAACCAGTACTGAAAAAGTATCAGCAAAGGTAATGGTATATAAGAGCAGATCGTCGATCTGAAAAGGGAGATAGGAGATGAATCCCTACGACCGATTAACAGAAAAGCTTTGAAAAGATTTCCCGCGAGGAATACCATAAAATCAATGGGCGATACTCCCTTCACATCCCTCTGACAAACACTGTACTCTGAGAGGAATTGGGCTTCAGAATACTTAGAAGCGCTTATCATAGAAGAAATCATAGAAATCAAGCACAAACATATTTCACCACCTCCATAGGGAGGCAAAGTTTGTAAAACTGAATTGTGTGTATGGCATTTTTAGGTTTGGGAAACTTTGCCCCTTTCGGTAGGATTGTATATCCTATACGTCACTAGCTCATGGACTCTTGCCAATTAGATGAAAGAAAGAGATACATTTTGATGAGGAATATCCCTGGATATAAAACTGTACAAAATTTGGTACACCAAAAAAATAATAATAAATAGAAGTTTGGATGCTTTTAAAATGTAGTCTACAGATTTTATGTATAGAATACATCAGTAATTCAAGGGATAGTGTACTCCCCTTTAAATTATTCCCATTGCTCAATTGTACCTGCTGGAATGTATTCATTTATTAACAGATAGCTGATTTGCCTTTATTTTGTCACTTGAAATAGCTACTTTTATCTATTGAAACCACCACCAATACTAAAAATGTCAATATTGTAGTAATGGCTGCAGAAAAGCTAAGTAAAGAAGATATATAAAACAGATTAACCTCCCAGTTGGATGATGACTGTCTTGTTTAAAGGTTTTATTTTAATCAGCTTTAAATTAACTCCTACCTGCTGTTCGCCAGAGTACACTATATTTCAGAACTGCATTACAAATGTGAAAACATGACTAGCGTCCAGGTAAGTAAGTATATAGTACACTGGGCCATACCTACTGACATTCCAAGTGGTCAGATAAAGATACTTAGTAAGATAGAAGTAAGATACTGATTATTCAATGTAGTGGATTCCTTGTGCCCTTGTGTTTTTCTGAGAATTCCATAAGAAAAAACACAGAAGAGCTGTGTGTGACAGAATTTTCTTTTAAAGGTAAAAAGTTGTCCAAAAAGGTCAAGATAATTACAGCATATCATTATTTGAATGTGTCTAAAGTCCAGCATATTCAGTAATTCTAAAGTGATGCGCACAAAGTCTATAATGAAATTGAAACAAATAAATTATGACTTACCAGATTATTTTCTTTCCTTTGATACAGGGAGAATCCACAGCTGCATTCATTACTTGTGGGAATACAGAACCTGGCCACCAGGAGAAGGCAAAGACACCCCCATCCAAAGGCTTAAATACCTCCCCCACTTCCTGCATCCCCCAGTCATTCTGCCGAGGGAACAAGGAACAGGAGGAGAAAAATCGGGGTGAAAAAGGTGCCAGAAGAAAAATTATTTAAATTTAGGGCCGCCCACAGGAGAGCACGGGCGGGAGCTGTAGACTCTCCCTGTATCGAAGGAAATAAAATTATCTGGTAAGTCATAATTTATGTTTTCCTTCTAAATACAGGGAGAGTCCACAGCTGCATTGATTACTTGTGGGAAAATAATACCCAAGCTACAGAGGACACTGAATGCTAACGGGAGGGACAAATAAGAGGCGACACAATCTGAGGGCACCACAGCCTGCAAAAAAACAACTCCCGAAGGCTTCCATAGAAGCAAAACTTAAAGAAAAAGAATATAGGATGTTAGGAGGACCAAGTAGCCGTCCAACAATCAGAACCATAGGAACTCATGTCAGAGACCCCCAAAGAAACCTCATCACACTCAAACTGAGTCATAGACCTCTGAGGAGGCTCGTGTCCCGCTGTCTCCTAAAGCCAGCTTAACACACACCTCCACCAACAAGGAGAAAGTTAATCAGCTCCCAAACCTTGCACTCCCCAGACCTAAAGGAAAAAACAGAATATTCTGATAAAGTCTGACAGATTCTCAAGGTAAGATTCCCAAAAAAAGAGGAGTACCTCGTCCTATTTGGGCAATGAATAGACGACCATCCAGGGAGGAACAAACTCGGGGAGTCCTATTAGAAGGGAGAACCCAAGAAGGAAAACATATTGTAATAGTTGCAACACATGAACTAAAAACATGTGGAAACACCGCTACAGACGAAATAGGTCCTTGAATAAGATTTAAAAAAAACAAACACCTCCTGAAGGACAATCTATCCCCAAAAGGAGCAGGAAATAGACCTGCCAACCCTGCCGCAGGCAGTGCCCTAGCAAAATAACCTAACACTTGAAAGATCAATGATTTCTGGGACCAAGTACCAACAGATAGGAAAAACTACCTGTGAAAAGATACCAGAGAATGGAACCATAACTGGGTCCATCTGCAACTTTCCGCTTGCCAGGCAGCTAGGCCAACCCAGATTATCTTGGCAGACAGCCCCTCGAACAAGAACTAGTTAGACAAACCCTGAACCAGCTCAATGTAGAAGGGAAGAAGATACTCTAGAAACCAGAAGAAAGTCCAGACAAGCTAGTTCCTCCCGACACCAGAAGGGAGACCTCCACGCCTAGAATAGAAGATGAGGAACCAGAAACAAACTGAAGGGAAGACCGATAAAACCAGCTTTCGAGCACACATTCAAGGTGCAAGTAGCTGCAGCAGGTTTCAAACTGCAAACGTTTTGCTTGCTAGGCAGCTAAGCTAACCATCAGGCTACTACAGCTGCAAACTTCCAGAAAGGAAAACCTTCTCTCGACTAGGTCCCAGCGAACCCTCGCAAATCGCCCCGGAAGGCGTAAGAGACCCTAACCCTGTAGGTCCCCACCACAAGGGAACTCTCAAATAGCGAAGCCTCTAACTGTGCAGACTCACACCTGGGCATAAAAAAGAGCAATAGTCTCATCAGATGCCCACTACAGAGAGAATAGGGCCATCCTCGGAAAAAGAATGACATGACCGAAAAAAAAGGTTACAAAAGACCTCCTCAGAATTTAAGAAACCTGTCACAGCAGGATTCAAAACTCCAAGCCTACAGCTTGCTAAACCTGAAACCCAATCTTGGAGGCCAAGAAGGTCAGAGGACCTCAGATGAGAACTCGATCTGCTTTCCTCAGATCCACAGTCGAGAACCTCTGGATAGACAGAACAAAAAACAGACGATCTTAAGTAACATCCGCTCCAAAAGAGCACGCTCAGAGAATGAAGAGCCGTGGTGGGCCTCCCACCATCAAATCGAGACCCTCCTGTATACACAGGAGGGACTCACTAAGACACAAAGACACAAATAATTTACTCATTTAGAGGTCCCGAATGGTATGAAGATAGCAAATCAGACCTTAGAGTAAAATGCTCGACTGGAAGATAATAGGAAGGAAAATTCTCGGCCCCACTCTCACCCTGCTGACGAGGAAGAGACCAATACAAAACTGCCCTGGTGTACTAGGATAAAAATCCCACAACACCGGGAGATAAGAACCGAACACTGGAGGACAAATCCCCAACCGGTGTCCAAAGGAAAGACTGCTCAGACAGAAAACAAAACCCAAATGCTATGTCGAAGACTGATGACCTGGGCTGAATCCATCACAACCCCCCCCCCGTGCAAATGTAGGTCTGAAGGTGATTTGGAAGGAAAAAAACGATGAAGTATTCTAACTTCGCAAGATCAAAGGCCAAGAGCCTTCCTGTCTGAAAAGACCAAGCTGTACGAAAGGAGTCAACCTGGTGCCAACACCAGAACTCCGGTCTAGGTCTACCTCTAAGGGTGGAATCAGCAGGAAGCAATTCTAAAAAGTCTACTAGTAGACGCTGGAAAAACCTGAACAATCAAGACTTGGGAGCCACAACAACACCTAGAAACAGGCTACTGTCACATTAAACCTCAGATCCCAAAGAAAACTTAGGATCCAACGAGGTTACAGAAGAAAAAACGGTCACTAGGACCCGGACCTGCTTAAACAAGTAAGAAATAGGTATCCAGCAACAGCAGCTGGATTCAAACCCTCAACCTTTGAGTCGTAAGCCACAGAGATAACCAGGCTACACTGGACTGCTCTAAGCCAGAAAGATATCTTCAGCCTAAATCCCGATAGAAAGGACCGTGAATTCCCACTGACCAAAGAGATCAAATAAGCTCTGCCTAAACACATCGGACCCAGAAAGGACAGGAAAAACCCATCCCTCCCCTATTGGACCACATCAACAGTGAAAGACACTGTGAAGGGTACCGGGACAAGACACCAAAAGTCACCTAGTCCAGAAGGCCGGAGGTAAGGCTCAACTCCATCCTCCAGGACAACCCGGACCCCTATGATCCAGCATACCGCGCCCATCCAAAAGAACCTGATACAGGTCCTGCCTGTCCTCCTGGTCCAGACAGAGCAGGTCCGTCTATACCGAAGAGCTCCTTCTCTGAAGTAGAAGGAAAGAACAGACTTGACTATTACCCAAAATGGGCACGTCCGTCATAAAAAACATAATTATAATTATTAAGTCCCAGCAGTGCTAGAAAACTGAGAATAACACGGAAATAAGTTCCGAAGCTTAACTTCAATTCTAGAACTAAGGGAACATCATCACCCCGACCAAAGAACTAGAAGCTTCCATTGGAAAACTCCAACAATCTCGAACATCAAAGTCGATAGTATCAAAAATCCCATGAGACTAAACATCCTTCTAAGAAGAGTTTCTATAACAACTCAGAGCTCTAATAAACAAACAACTATCTGAAACGGAATAGGAAAGCAAAGAAAAACATGCAACCGCCCTGAATAGGAGAATGCAAACAAAAAACAGGTCCGGCCTGTAATGTAACACAATCCCCCATAGAGCTCGGAACTGGAATTCTAAATAAACAAACAATAAAGGAAACACAAGACGACAAGGAAAAGGATCCCCTTCTTCCCACATCTAGTTAAGATCGTTATCAGATTTAGAAGACTGAGATGCAACTGACGGATCAGTACTAGGCACCTCTAACATCGCCAAAACCTCTCTCAGGAGTAAACGCAGGCATGCCAATCTAAATGTTAAGCCCTCCGCAGTCGGAGGACCCAAGTCAGCAGACTCCGACCCAGGAGGATCTTCCTCTGAAGCCTCAGAGGGAACTGCATCCCCAGAGGACTGATCAGACACAACCACTATTTTACACGAGTGTCCATGGGCAGGAGAGCTGGGATTACCCCTTCGCTTATGAGTAGCAGGGACAGGTAACATAGCTAAGGCCGTAGAGATAGCCATGTTGAAATGTGTAATAACCTCTGGTGTAAACAAACCCCTTACATGCGAAGGAGGGTCCGAACCCTGGACAACTGCACATGTAGGAACATAATCTAGGGAACACACCTCACTGGACGAAGAATCCTCAGAGGCGGATGGCTCAGTGGTCTCTAACATTTCAACATTGGTTGCTGAGAACACCTTATTGCGGCATACAGAATATAATTGAGAGGGCTCGTTTACCCGGGCCTCCTCCCAATATACACAGGTATCAAAATCTGCATCCGAGGAACCCTCTATATCAGAATCCTCCATAGCTTGTCCATATCAATTTATAGAAAAGAAAAAAAAAACTGCCACCTTATACCCCCAATGGCTGGGTCACTCACTACCTTCTATATCCCAGACAGATAGAGAAGATGCTCCTCTCCGTAGACACCCGGTTATGAATCAGAAGATGGGAAAAAAACATGACCACTCCCAGTCACATGGTGCTCATGCAGGACCTAGCCCGCTAAGGAAAAAGCGTGCCTTAATAAAAAGAAACTGTGCAGCTCTCCAAAGCAATAACTTGTATGTTCTGTATCAGCCAAGTAGCCAAAACGTTCCTACACATAAGCAGTCAAATCACATAACAATACATAATTAAAACGTCCCACTGTTCAAAAATCCTCCTCAGGAGAGGAGATATTAACCCTTGATTTCATACAGATTAAGGAGTCCCACTGTGACCCTGTCTTCTATTGTTAACAAGTGTATAAAGTAATGAAACAATCTTAACGGAATCTATGCCATGGAACAGTGACACGGTCCTTCAAGTTTGACAGATTGTAGCAGCGCCTCTGACATGGACTTGAGTAAAGAAAGCAGGCAGCGAAACTCGTCAACGCTGATTGCTTAAGGAGCTGTTAATATGAGTCTGGATGGGTTTGCAGAAAGACTCTCCCTGCATCTCCAGACTAACTTTCGTCAATGCTGTCACTGAGAGGCTGACAAGACTACTTAAAACTCCAGTTCCATCTCGAAGAGTACTACCCTCCATAAGGAACTACTCCGAAAACTTTTGACACTTCTCTGCCAACCTCCTATGACAAAAGGCAAAGAATGACTGGGGGATGGAGGAAGTGGGGGAGGTATTTAAGCCTTTGGCTGGGGTGTCTTTGCCTCCTACTGGTGGCCAGGTTCTGTATTCCCACAAGTAATGAATGCAGCTGTGGACTCTCCCTGTATTTAGGAAATAAGCATTATTATCATTACTTATAAGCTTAGAACTGTACCAAGTTGTTGTAAGATCCATTATTTTATCAAGCCATAATATTGTCAAATACCTTTTCATGAATTTCTTGTGTAGACTGTGCATCGCAGAAAGCCACTGTCGCTACGTCCTTCAGAATAGGCATCTCTACTGTGCAATCTCTGCCATCCAACAGGGCAACCAAAGGACGCGGGTGCATTGGCCCGTTCATAATTGGAGGTCGAATGCCTGCAAGGACAGGGGGAAAAAAATGACCAATCGAACAGAAAAAATAACTAACTTGTGGGAACTGCAAGAAAAAACATTACACAATGTTACATGAATTCAGTATAAAAATATAGAAGCTGTTATTTACCAACCAAATAAATTGTGGGAACAGATATTCTAATTTAAAAATAAAATGTGTCCAATCATATATAATAATGGTCAGTTTAAGAATATATCATCCACAGACTAAAGCAATGTTTGCAAGTTGTTCAGTGTAAAAGCATGAAACAGACCAGCTTCACAAACAAGTTTTTGTGTGTATATATATATATATATATATATATATATATATATATATAAAACCTTTTAAAAACTTACTTAGAAGCTCCAAGTTTAGCACTATTTATATGATTAGTCTGGAACACCCACTGAAAGGGCTAAGAGCAGACCCCCCCCCTCCCTTGCATATGAATAGACCCAAGGGTCAAGTCAAGTGGGAACGTATGGGAACGGAGTTCCTGCACTATTTTTGCAGGTGGAACTAAGTTTCCCCTAGACAGAGAACAGAAACGCTTCAGTAAACATTGCTGCTGCCGGTGAGATGAGCTGGAGCACTGTCTGGTTAGAGGTATAGTGAGATCCTCTAGTAATAGGCAGTAACACTTCCTACAATGCAAGCCTGTCAGTGCTACTGTTGTGTTATCACCCCGCACTGCGTGGAAAACATGGTGCTTACATTTTTGTGTGGCTTGCTCTGTTTTTTTTTAGCTCCCCTAAGCAGAAAAAGGACTATTGCACCTTAAGTGGGTGAAACTCTGTGATAGAAGACAGAGGAGGAGTCTCGGCCCCAAAGGCAACAATTCAACCCTTTATTGGATTTAATTTGCTTTCATTAACCAATGTGTATAGATTATATTCAAATAAATACAGTGAGTGTGTATAAAACAATATTAATTGTTTTGGGGGTGGAAGTCTTGGTGAGTTCCCATACTTTTTTTTTGTAGGACTTGACCCCTGAATAGACCCATTATAAAAAACAGAAGCAACGCGAAGTCTGTATATATTAGTATACATCTAAAACTTTGGGGCTTGGTTAGGAGTCTGAAAATCAGCAAAATGTTGTTTAAAAATAAGCAAAACTATACATTTTTACAAAAACACCCCAGAAGGGCAATATAAATGGATCATCTACAAAACATTTACGCAACGAAAAAACTAGTGTACAATGTCCCTTTAAAGACTTGAGCTCCGGGGGGGCGGAGAAAGCAGCCATCGGGAGCAGTTGTGTTTTTGCTGAGCTCCCAAGCTTGTTATAAATATAGTTTAATCTTAGCACCTTTTAGTGTTCCTTAACAAGAGGAAAAGTACGAGATATAAAGCAGTAACAAAATAGCTTTATTTTGAAGACTTTACAACTTGGCATTTGCAAGGGTGTTGACTTGGCTGGAGGCGGAGGGCAAGCTGTTACCGGATCAGAGCAAACATTCCAGGGAGACGCTCCGGAGGGTCGGGGCTCCGCTCCGGAGCAGTAATCTATGCTGCTCTGCTTCAGTCCGGGCGAATAGTTAGTAGAAGAGCCACAGAAGGAAGTGCCACACTTGCGACTTGGGGTCAATGGCGGAAGCCGAGGCCTAACAGAGAGACCGTGCCACTCCACAGATATAACTCCAGTGGGAGGTAAGAGAGACTACTCTGGTCGCTGCAACCCGGTCTGAGAGGCGACAACAGAAAAGAAAAGGTAGTGTGACCTTACCGGAGCAGTTGAGGAGCAATTCCCGTCATCTTGGCTACTAGGAGCCATGTGGGTAATGTAAGTGCGCAACACAGCACGGCCATGATTAGCACACATTGAATTGCAGTGTAAAGTGAGAGACTTTCTGTGTGAGGGTGCTTAGCTGCCAAAGAAGACACATATAAAGACTGTGTGTATAGCGAAGTTGTGAGGATAGATTTATAGAGACATTCACTGGGACATTTGATGTTTGCTGGTTTGCTCTCTCTCCCCCCCATTTCCTGCGGAACGGTGTGTCAGCAGGTCATATCCCATGTTCCTTATCCGTCTCCGTCCAGTGTGGACATATACCCTGGGGAGAGAAGAGCTTACTGCCTTTTCACAGCTAGCCTATTATACAACACATATTCTGTGGCCATCTTTATATGCTGGTATAGAGCATGGAGTGACTGATTGAAGAAGTTTGCCTGTGCAACCTGACATGATTGCATTGAGAAGAGCCCACAAGTTATTTAACTGTTAGCACCAACACAAATGACTTTCTTTACTCTACACAACCAATGATTGTGCTATCACAGATATCCGCCAAATCTCCCAAATGGGCAAATAAATGAGAAAGAGCGAAAAGACCACATGAATATAAATAGATAGTGGATTAATAAAGAAGAGGAGCCTTATCTAGCCACTAAGCAGAGGCCTTGAGGGACACTGATCCTTAAAAGTAATAAACAGAAGTAATCGGAACTATATTGCTAAGCTAGCAGCTGCCAATCCAGAACACTAATAGTGCTAATTAATTATTACAGCACGCGCTATGGCAGCCAGAAAGGGGACCAAGGGAGACAAAGGGGGAAAGCCTTTGTCGGTAGACACATTCTTTAAAACTTCGAGAGTGCCTAAATTGCAAGAACATTTTTTAGCAGATACAAAGGAGGATATGGAATCCGAAAATGAGGTAAGTTCTGTAGATCTCACTCCTGCAACCAAAGCAGACTTGCAAGCTCTCGTGTCTAAGCAAGATATATCCTCCAATTTTGAAAAATTGTGGGGAAAAATGGACATCTTCCAAGCTATGGTCACCAATAGCCTTACAGACATCAAAACCGAGATTCTGGAGCTGGGGAATTGTGTAGACTTATTGGAAACAGCTACTGAGGAAATGGGTGAAGAAGTTTCAGTGGTTTCACAGACCCTAGCCTCTCAGACTCAAACCATAATGGAACTGGAGGAGAAGATAGAGATATGGAGAATAGGAGCAGGCAGTCTAATATTAGACTTAAAGGAATACAATAGGAGCTGAGGATCTACATAGCTACTTACAACAGCTTTTTCATGCCATCTTGGGAGAAACTACGGAATCTGAATATCCCATAGAGAGAGCGCATTAGAGCCAAACCTAAGCCAGACCAGCCTCCAAGAGATGTCATTATTAAACTACTGAGGTTCCCTGACAGAGAAAAAATACTATCAGCCGCAAGACAAAATCCCACGTTCAAGTTCCAGGGCAATATAGTTCAATTTTTCCAAGACCTCTGCGTTAAAACATTACAGAGACGCTATGCACTGCGACCCTTAACTCTCTTGCTTAGGAAAAATTGCATACCTTACAGATGGGGTTTTCCCTTTGCACTACAAGTGGTGCGAAATGGCAGAACATTTACAATCAAGACATAGGAGGAAATTCCAGACATTTGTAAATTTTTGGACTTAGAACCACCTGAGGTTTTGTCTGAAGAGTCCCCACCACACCCATCTGGGCTTCCTCAACCCCGTGCAAAACCCCACAGATCTAATTGGCAGAAAGTAACCAAGAAGAAGGCTAAAACTTAAAACCATCAGACTGCAAAAAAGTGCAACAAAAGAGAGTGCTAGTCTTCTCTAGTACAAATTTTGTTATTTCTGTAACCCTGTCTGCTTTACAGAAGCCTGAGGGGTTAACCGGGGACATGATCCAGAGACCCGCTGTGAGTTTTTGTTCACTCTTTAGGAGTCAAGTTATGTTGGCAATTCATGTTAGGATTGCGCTTGAGATCTATCTTGCATTTGTTTTGTTACATGTATAACCAAAATGTAAGTTATTGCCAATTATTGTTGTTTTTGTTATGTTTCATATTTTTACTACATAGATGCACGAAACACTGTACAAGGATTAAATCCTCACCTACAAAAGTTATTTTACAGAGAAGCTGGAATCCTAGATTGTCACGAAAGTTCTTTGAGCAGGGGTGGGAGAACCTCACGGCTACACGTATGAGAGAACCCTGTTATGACATAGCCCATTCATCTGAGATCCCGGATTCTGAAGGTAGGGTAAGAATACAACATAAGATAATCCACTGCAATGTCGCTACCTAAAATAGTTCTGCTCTCGCATATTGCGAGAGGCTTAAACACTGATATAAAGAGGCGGACAGCGATGTCAAACTATAGACGGCTGAGGGCTACTATTATTTATCTTCAGGAAACTCACTTTCTGAAAGACACTATCCCCAAGTATTGGGCGAGAGATTACCCAATGCAATTCCACTCCGCGTTAGATGCAAAAAAGAGAGGAGTCTCTATCTTGATTCACTCCTCGATACCATTTACACATAAAGAAACTATATCGGATAAGGAGGGTAGATACCTACTGGTTCATGGGAAGTTGGGGGGGAGGTGCTTTTGTGTAATGTATACGCCCCTAATGAGCAACAGGATAAATTCTTTGGCACAATTTCTAATTTGCTGACTGGCTGGTCTAGAATGAGAATAATACTGGCAGGAGACTTTAATATTGACTTACAGACACTGACCAAACAGACTCTTACATTACAGCCAAAGAAAAAACAGAGACAAAGAATAATGGCAAAGAATATTTTGGGGCTACTAGACCAACACACATTACATGACAGCTGGAGGTTGTTGAATGGAGGGAGTGAGGGTACCACCTTTTACTCAGCGGCCCATAGCAGCTACTCAAAGATAGACTATATCTTTACAAGCCAGATTATACAACCGGCATTACATTCCATAGATATCCACCCCTGTGTATGGTCAGACCATTCAATAACACTACTCGGTTTTGGTGAATTAGCAGATCCGAAAAGGATAAAAACGTGGACGTACGACCCGACCTGTATTAAAAGCCCGCTTATAAAAGACAAAGTGCTACATAACTTAATAGAATACTGGAAGATTAATATAGACTCTACGGAGAATCCTATTATACCTTGGGCGGCATAAAAGGCAGTGATTAGGGGGATACTAATTAAGGAGAAAACATTATATAAGAAACAAAAAGAAAACCTGATTAGACAATTAAATATTGAAATTGCCTCCCTAGAACAAACACATAAACTAACTAATTCAAAAGCAGCCTTAACCAAACTTACCAACAAGAAACAAAAACTGCAATATGTTTTAAATGAACAATCTTTAAGGGCCTCACAGAAATTGAAAACAAATTATTTTATTTTTGCTAATAAGCCTGATAGATACCTCGCTAAAAAGATTAGGGATAACTACCAAACTCTTTCCATACCGAGTATTCAGACTTCCTCGGGTCAATTAACCTCCCACCCCCAAGAGATTGTTAATGCATTTGCCTAGTTTTACAGTAACTTATAATGATGGCACAAAGGTGCAACAAACCTTAGAAACCCAGGAGGTGTTTAGATCTTTTTTACTAAAGGCAAAACTAAAACCAATCACTGACGAGGATAGCGCAAATCTGAGTGCCAAAATTACACGGGCAGAGGTGATAAATGCTATCAAGGACCTCAAGCCTGGTAAAGCCCCAGGACCTGACGGGTTCTCAGGGGAGTACTATAAGGCATTTAGAGATGTCTTGATACCCCACTTACTAGTGTTTGCAAACCACATTATGGAGGGAGGGGAGATACACCTGGAATTACTTCGGGCTAAAATAGTGGTAATCCCAAAGCAGGGAAAAAACCCTACTCTCTGTTCTAGTTATAGGCCAATCTCCCTTATTAATCAAGACCTCAAGATTGTTACAAAAATTTTAGCCAATAGATTGAAACATGTCTTACCCAATATTATACACTCTGACCAGGTGGGATTTATTAAGGAGAGGGAAGCCCCGGACAATATTCGCAGAATGGTATTGATAATAGATTTTTTACGGGACCGCAGAGTGCCTTCTCTGGTCCTCTCATTGGACGCTGAGAAGGCAATCGATAGGGTTGACTGGGGATATATGATGGCATTGTTGACAGCACTAGGTTTTAAAGATAGATTTTTACAGGCTATCAAGGGGTTATACTCGACACTCACAGCGCATGTCAGAGCAATAGGACACCAATCAGAGAACATATCTATCCTAAACGGCACACGGCAGGGCTGCCCACTCTCACCTTTGTTATTTGCTATATGCATTGAACCAATGGCTGCCTATATCCGTAACTGCCCAGACATAACTGGTGTGGAGGTGGGTGACTTTCATCACAAAATCACTCTATTTGCGGACGATGTCCTGCTCACTATCTCCAGAACATTGTTGTCGCTACCTCATGTATATCATGCAATACATTTATTCTCTCAGATATCTGGTTATAAAATCAAGAAAAATGTGAGGCACTTCCCTTGTCGCTACCAAAACATACCATAAAATTAATTGAGGCAAATTTTGATTTCAGATGGGTGCCGGAAGGACTAAATTATTTAGGCATAAAGCTTACGACACACTCTACAAAACTATATGCGGCAAACTATACCCCTATGCTTAAAACCATTACATCGGATTTAGGGAAATGGAAGAAACTAGGTTTTTCGTGGTACGGCAGATTGTCTGCTGTTAAGATGACAATTTTGCCCAGAATTTTATATTTGTATAGAGTGCTCCCAATTAAGGTCGTGGTTTCAGATATAGCAAATCTACAGAAAGATATCCACAGCTTCTTAAGAGATAATAAACACCCAAGAATTCCACGTCAAATTCTAAATAGGCATAGACAATTAGGGGTAGTAGGGGCCCCAAATCTGCTAGATTACTACAAAGCAGCGAGATTGGCCCAAGACTCGATACTAGGTAGAAAACAGAGCGATGTTCTCTGGCCTGCTCTGGAGGCAAGGATAGCGGGACTGGAGACCCCAGATGATATTTTATGTCGAAATAAGCTACACAATGATCATAGTCTATATCAGAATAGAATTACGCAATGTACCAAACAGCAGTGGACATTACTTAACCAGTCAGGGAAAATACTCCCCACGCACTCAATGATAATACCCTTAAAAAACATTATAAACAAGGAATTTAAGCATCACATTAAGAAATGGGAGAACAAAGTGTTATACAGGGTGGCGGACATGCAATTTCAGGGTAGGACACTGACTTTCACTCAACTTCAACAGAAACTGGATCCCCTCCCACTTCAGTGGTTCCGTTTACCTTCAGATAACTTCAGCCATAAAGACATACCTATCAAAGCACATGACATGTAGTCGACAAACAACGTTAGAACAACTATGCACCTCACTTACTAGGCCCAAAAAGGCAATTTCTAGACTCTACATTTCTATTCAAGAAGCGAGGATCTGTACTAAAACTACATTAATGTTAAACTGGGAAGCAGATCTAGATAGGGAATTGGACCTAAATAATTGGAATGAAACCTTACACCAGGCTAGTAAAGGTCTTATTAGTGCTTATCTAAGAGAAAATGTGCTTAAAACCTCTTTTAGATGGTATCTAACACAAATAAAGACAGCTCGGATGGGAAAGGGGAGCTCCAACTTTTGTAATAGAAGTTGTAGGACACGAGGATCATATATCCACATGTGGGTGGACTGTCCAAAGGTTAAGAGCATATGGAAGGAACTATCCTTGCTACTGAGTAAAGTGTTGGATGAGCGGATTTCTCTCACCCCTGCTCAGGCACTGCTGCACGAAAAAATACCAAGGCTGAATAAATATCTTAACACCTTTATTAGAATTTTATGTACCACGACGAGAATAGCTATAGCTAAATACTGGAAGATGGAAATACCATTGTGGTCAGAAGTGTTAGCTAGAATTCAGTTGGTGTACCTGATGTACGAGTCAGCTGCATCTATACAGGATACAGATACTCAATTTCAAAAGGTCTGGTATTATTGGATAATGGAGAGTAGTCCTAACGCTAGACTTAAGAGTCAATGAGGAAGTTAGAAGTTCGAGGTGAGATAAACATGTCCTATCAAGAGGAGGTGAGGAGAGAATTGTTGACTGACACTCATTAATAGGATATAAAAAAGATGAACTAGATGAGCAAGAAATCGTTAGATAGGATTGGGAAAAATTGTACAGTGATGAAGTACTAAATTATTTCTCTGATTTGTGCATCCCTCTTTTTATTTTTCTTTAGTATTTTTTGTTGTATTAAGTTTTTAGTTTAGGTTACGTTTTTTGTTCTGTTGTAACAGTTGCTGAGATTGAAGCTGTATAACATTGTTACCCCCTACATAAAGACGCTCCCTTCTGAGACTACTAAAGTTGATAAGATGTTTTTAAGGGGGCATACGTTGAAAACCAATTACTCACCCAACAGCAACGTAGATAATTGTAAAACATGCATTAGCAGAGTAGCAGAGGACCATGGAGATCATGGTAAGGTAATCCTCGTAAAGATACCTAGGAAATCTTAAACTTGGACTCTCAAGAGACTCAACAATAACAGAACTCTTTTACAATGGGTCATTCTTCAACCTGATAACTTTATATATATTTTGAAGTATAGAGTTTCTTGTATGATGTATCTCTGTAACTAAATGCATGTATTGTTTCTAATATTATTGTTGGTGTAATGTGAGTAATAAAAAAACATTTCATCTAAAGACTTGAGCTCCAAATCAGATATACGCAGTCATACAATATTAATATAAAAACCACAGGCTTTTAAAATTCATGTGGCCTTTAGAGGCTTCTGTTGTAGCTTACAGGGCAGAGGTGTAAAAAATGTTACCACTTTGCTCTCATACAAATATACTCATATACATCTCATGGTCATGGGATCTAAGGAATGTGTTGACACATTAAATAACTCTGTGCTTCATAACACGCGTTTAGTAGACCCAGATCATAGCGCTTTGCAGACAGCTAGTGGGCTCCCTCCTTTGTTATGAACTGGCCCTACAGCTCCGAGAACCAATCAGAGAAGCTGTAACAGATACAGCAAGTCAAAGACCATGTGATCAGCAGAATACCCATCACCATTAAGAGGTTAAGGAGAGGGAAACAATGATAGCATTTAATAGAAAAAAAACTGTCAAAACAAACAAGTATTTCTTGCTAGTTTAAAATAAAAAAAGAATGAGAAAATATTTTTAATTAAAAGGGATATGAAACTCAAGTTTTCTTCTTTCATGATTAAGATAGAAATAAATTGGAAGGTTATTTAAAAGTACATGCTCTATAAACTAAATTGTGTTCTCTTTGTATCCTTTGTTGAAAAGTATACCTAGGTAGGCTCAGAAGCTGCTGATTGGTGGCTGCGCATATATGCTTTAAAGGGATAGTAAACCCAATTTTTTTATGGATTCAGATAGAGCATGCAATTTTAAACAACTTTTTAATTTACACCTATTATCAATATTTCTTCGTTCTCTTGCTATCTTTATTTGAAAAGCAGTAATCTAAGTTTAGGAGCCAGCCCATTTTTGGTTCAGCCCCTGGATAGCACTTGCTGATTGGTGGCTACATCTAGCCACCAATCAGCAAGCACTAGCCAGGTGCTGAATAAAAAATGGGCTGAATTCTAAGCTTAGATTCTTGCTTTTTCAAATAAAGATAGCAAGAGAACAAAGAAAAATGTATAAAAGGAGTAAATTAGAAAGTTGCTTATAATTGCATGTTTTATCTAAATCATGAAATAAATATTTTGGGTTTCTGGTCCCTTTTACAATTTTTGAGTATATAAAGTTGTGCATTCAAAGGCCCCTATATCACAGTAAAGCTAAAAGCAGAGTGCTCTGTTTTACTTAAAGGGGCAGTAAACTTATAAACTAATGTTATATAATTCTGCACATAGTGCAGAATTATATAAAATTAGCTTACTGGCAGATTTATACAGTAAAGTGTTGCAGAGAAATTTTATGTAAAAGCTCCTTTTTCCAGAACGCAGCTCCGTGCTCTACTGAGTGGGTTTGGTTTTTCCATAGCGCATTGCGGCAACACTGCCTAGTCACACGGTCGCGCCATTAAAGTCAATGTACAGGAAATTTATCTGCAATACTTTACTGTATAAATCTGCCAGTAAGCTAATGTTATATGATTCTGAACAATGTGCAGAATTATATAACATTAGTTTGTAAGTTTATTGCCTCTTTAAAGCTAAATGTTCAGTTGTGGTTTTGCAGCGTCCGTCACATTCACCATAAGCAACTCCACCTAGCTTTGTCCTCTAAATGGACACATCGTCAGAATATATTTATGTGTTTAAACTGAAAAACAGCAGCTGAGAAATAAATTGTATATTAAACCAGAAACCAATCAAAGGAAATACAATTGTGGCTAAGTTACACGTACCATGAGTTAGGACATAAAATGTTAATTATTTTTTAGTGTATTTCAACTAGCTTTAGGTATCATAAAATATGTCTATTTTTTTTATTCCCCCCTACTAGCCATGGATGGAAAATTTGCAGCAAAATGTTGACTTTTCCCTATATTTAACATTGAGTGGACTAGTAACCTTTCCCTCTGGGCTAGTAGCTTACATGTAAGTCTAATATGATTACATTTTCTATCCTAAGCATAATTTAACATACATTTATTGAATAATAATTTGAGTAATAAACATTGCTAAAAAAAAAAAAGCTTAGAGGGTACCACTATTTGGAGTCATTTTAGTAAGCACTTCCTTACTGAAAGGGTGGTTGATTTATGGTTTCCAAAAGAGGTGAAAAAAATGCCTGATTGTCTTTGTTCTCTTGGTATCTTTTGAGCCGGTCTATTTTCAGAGCACTATATGGCAGAAGTTATGCTAGAATGTTAACCATTTGCAAGAGCATTATATGGCAGCACTATTTCCTGTCGGGTAGTAGTCCAGATGCCTACCTAAGTATCTCTTCAACACCGAATATCACGGGAACTAAAATGTTTTGCTCAGTCTGTGTTTAATATCCCATTAAAGGGATTGGAAAGTCAAAATTAAACTTGCATGATTCCGATAGAACATGTTATTTTAAGACACTTTTAAATCCACTTCTATTTTCAAATGTGCTTTGTTCTCTTGGTATCCCTTGTTGAAAAATAATACGCACATATCCTACACTAGTGGGAGCTAGCTGCTGTTTGGTGACTGCACACATTTGTCTCTTGTGATTGGCTACCTAGATGTGTTCAGCTGGCTGCCAGTAGTGCAATGCTGTTCCTTCAGCAAAGGATATCAAGAGAATGAAACAAATTTGATAATGGAAGTAAATTGGAAAGTTGTTTAAAATTGTATGTTCTATCCAAATCATGAAATAAAATGTTGGGGTTTCCTGTCCCTTTAAGACAGGAAGCATGAGCTCTGTATACACTTCTAAAAATTCCATACATTAAAAAAATGTACTTATCCTTTTTTACTAAGACAATAGAAATGAAAACGTTACTGGAATATAAAACTCTACTGAAGAGCAAAGGGAATTAACTAAGCATTACAAAGAATATGAAACAATTGTTGGAAAGTGTGTTCACAATTCCCTCAAAGACCACCAGGTGACTAATACACTACTCACTCGCTAGTGTCCTGCGAGGATAAGCTGCACTCATTTGGCTGCAAGTCAAGTTAATTAATGTTCCAGATGGTATCTACCCTGTCATAAGGAATATTTTAACAAAGGACAGAAACAAAGTTTCAAGCCACAACAAACATTTTTGTTAAAATTGTTTTTAACATTTTAAGTTTGAATAAAATAGAAGAAAAACATCCAGACACTAAATGCTTTAGAACTGCGATCAGTCAATTAGGATATATATATATATATATATATATATATATATATATATATATATATATATATATATATATATATATATATATATATATAAAATTCTGCTATAACTATCCTAAAAAAATGTTGACATAAGACAGAATTCTTACATATGCAGTTTGATAGTTGTATAATTCACATGTGATACAAACAATCTGGTCCTTACACTATTTAGTGAAACTTGATATACATTTTGCATGTGTAATTCTGATTCAGAATGTCACACTTTAAATGGTGCAACTAAAGATGCCATTAAAATGTTGCACGGTTTGCCCAGAGTGTAACCTGATCACAACGTGCAACATTTCTGCCTCACAATATAATAAAGCGCTTTGACATCTGAACTCCCTAACAGTCAATGCACCCTGTAGGTCGGCTGTCATTTTTACTCTAAGGGGTTAAACAGTGTGCATCTCGTTGACAAGGGCAGGACTGTGCTATTACTGCATGACTTATTCCTTGAGGCATTTAGAAATAGCTATTACAGGGCTCAATATCCATCAGGACACGTGACATGCAAGGTATTTCTGTGATGTTAAAAGGGATATAAAACCCACATTTTTTCTTTCATTAATCAGATAGAGCATGTAATTTTAAGCAACTTTTTAATTTACTCCTATTATCAATTTTAATTTGTTCGCTTGGTATCTTTATTTGGAAAAGCAGGAATGTAAGCTTAGGAGCCGGACCATTTTTGGTTCAGACCCAGGGTAGCCCTTGCTGATTGGTAACTACCCAGGTGCAGAACCAAAAATGGGCCGGCTGCCAAATAAAGATACCAACAGAATGAAGAAAATAGGAGTAAATTAGAAAGCTGCTTAAAATTGCATGCTCTATCTGAATCATGAAAGAAAGAAAATGTGGGTTTCATATCCCTTTAAGGGGATATAGGACATTAAACGCACAATTTAGTTCCCCCAAGAATAATAATGATGTGTTTTTTCCCCCAATTATATTGCCTGATTTTCCTGTAATTTAACTGAATATTGTAGTGTTTCCAATCTTCTCAGATAAGGCTGGAGTGCATTCTATGGAATGCAGAACTCAGACATTCCTACATGCTGTACAGTCATTGGTTGGTATGTGCCATTTGTATCTGTCCCTTATTGGCTACAGAAAATGAATATAGATAACATCAAGAGATGTGTCCCAGGCCTGCAAGACAAATCATATTTTACTAACAACATTTTATTTTCAAATGGTTTTAAACCACAATTCCTGCATTTAGATCTCGTAATGTTGTTAATCATTTCTGATAAATAAAAAATAACTTTAATGTCTCTTTAAACCTAACTCTAGGCTTTAATGTCCTTATAAGGAAAGGGGTATTCTATCTATGTTTATTATTTGCCTAATAGATGTGGGTGTGTTAAATTTAAAAGTTATTTGTGTTTTTTCACAGACTACCCACAAAGAAACAAACAGCCCTTAGGAACCATAGGCTGAATATATTTATATATTTTTTGCCAATATTTCCTATAAATTGTAAGTTTAAAGGGACATGAAACAAATGGCATTGCTATGAGCCTGCTGTTCAGCAAATAAGAAGAAAAAAGCAAATTTGATATTATAAGTAAACAGCATGCTGTATCTGAATCATGAAAGCTTAAAGGGACACTGAACCCAAATTTTTTCTTTTCTTTTTCAGAAAGAGCATGCAATTTTAAGCAACTTTCTAATTTACTCCTATTATCAATTTTTCTTCGTTCTCTTGCTATCATTATTTGAAAAAGAAGGCATCTAAGCTTTTTTTGGGTTCAGTACTCTGGACAGCACTTTTTTATTGGTGGATGAATTTATCCACCAATCAGCAAGGACAACCCAGGTTGTTCACCAAAAATGGGCCAGCATCTAAACTTACATTCTTGCATTTCAAATAAAGATACCAAGAGAATGAAGAAAATCTGATAATAGGAGTAAATTAGAAAGTTGCTTAAAATGTCATGCTCAATCTGAATCACAAAAGAAAATTTTTGGGTACAGTGTCCCTTTAATATTGCCTTTACTGTCCCTTTAATACGTTTGTATGATAGCCTTATGCATATCCCATGCATTCTTGAAGCCCCCAACAGTGTTTATCTTTAGTAACTCTGATGGAAATTTAACCCTTTCTCTGAAGAAGTCTTTCCACAAATTACTCCTGAACCGATAATCCGTTCACCTGATATTGTCCCATGTTTTGTTTTTTCGTGTAAAATACTTTCCGCTTCATATAATGAGCACACCCTCCCTGTGTACCCTTATTCAAACACTGCGCCTGCTCAGAGGTAGTGTGTGTTGTGTCAGCGGTGACTTCATTTGAAAAGCATAATCTCTCAGCAGCCAGTGTGTTTGAATGTTAGGGGGTGGATAACCTACACTGCTTTTATAACTTTCACTAGAACACATTTTGCTAATAAAAATACATTGCAAAAATATATATTTCTATTCAAAATTGAAATGTCTTTTCTATTTTAACAATCAGTGTTCTCACCAGGATCTTTTTATTGGGTGCACCACCAGCCTGATTTTACTGACCAACCGGCTAACATTTTAGCTAATATTAAGTTAAAATTAGCCAGTATTAAAAATGTTTAGTTTTTATTGCAGAAAATGTCATTAAATACATTTATTGTTACATTTATGTTAAAATTATGCAATTAATTTGTTCTTTGGATAGCTCAAAATGATATAATATTAGAAAAAACTACACTGCCCCCACCCTGCTACTTCAAAATGCCACCTGACTACTTCAAAATATCCCCCAACTGGCAACATTTTCTGTGGAGAACACTGACAATTATGCCCCTGAATTGTATAAGATCTGTATATAAAATAAACATAAAATAAATGTAATTTAAAAAACCGTCACTTTGCAAACAAAATCGTGTGCATCTTATATTGCTTGATTGTGGCCTATATGAGTCAGTGCACTGCTCTAAACAATCACTGGTTTTATTTTCATCAATTAAATATTATTTTACATCAAACCGGCTAAGTTTATTGTCTATTTTAAAAAAGGCATTTCACTTAGGTGTTTTGCGTTTGTGAAATGTTCAACATAAACAATTACAAGTCACTGTAATGGACACACATTTCTCGATCAACTGTATATTTTTATATTTATGTATTCTGATTTTTACAACACATCATTGAGAGAGAAAAAATTATCTTAAAAATGATAGCAAATATCTAATTTTGGAATTAATAAAGAACACTTTATTGCTTAAAAAAAAAAAAAGAGTTTCTGACACAACCAAAAACAGTTCCTAAAATAGAATTCAGTTTGTCAGCCTTTGTATTATAGTGTTTTTTTACTTTTAGGCATAAAAGGAACAGAGTCAGAGCTACGCATGCACTTTATTAGTTTACAGGTAGAATTTTACTGCAGGATACGAGTTGGCACGGCAAACAAAAGGACAGTCGAGCCCAGGTTATACTTGCCTGAACAAGAGAATCTGCCATTATCTTGCGTTAATAACCCCCTTGGATTGGCCTACATAAAAGGTCTATAATACTATCTAAGCCCTTTACTCGCTGCGCCTAAAGATATTGTTACACAACACTAAGTAGACACAACAATTTCAATACCAAACATCTAGGGCTGGCTGCTTCTCTAATTTACTGGAAAACTGATATTTCATGTCTGAATTATCAACCCTGTATAGTACAAGCGTTAGCTAAATAAAAATGGCACCATAACTATGTACTAACTCACAGACAGCGCTTCAAGGTATTTTTCACTTTTTATACGCACCTCCTGCATTTTACGTTAAATGGATATTAATCAATACAATTCATGCAACTCCTTTCAATTATGGTTGCCGCCATTTTGGAACCTAGGTTTCACTGCAGGTATCTCATGAAGAGTTGATACACATGAGCTAACACATCACAAGACTAGAGGTAGCCAGTGAATAGTCTCGATACTATCCTTATACTATCCTTATATCCTTTTATGTCAATTTACATATATAATTTCTCTCAAATTCATTCACGGTACAATTTTTTAATTCATTCATTGATATTGTATCATTCAAGGTTATTTTATTTGCTTGGAGGAGAATTAAGAGAGACAGTAAACACCTTGTAATTGCAATATTTTTCTGCTGCCTTGAAATTAATTTGCATATTTGGAGAGTGTGAAAAAAAATGTAAACGCATTAACCCCTTAACCCAAAAAGATAATATATAAAAATATATATGCCCATCGTACAGCATAACGTATATATATATCTGAGCAGCAGGAAACTCCAGCAGTCTCGGCTGCAAAGTGTAAAGGGAGTGGGAGGGGCCCTACACTACATAAAATGTTTTGAAGGGATAGGGAGGGATGGGAACTAGCTATGCTACAGAAAAGGAGAATTTACTAATAATTGCGGGGAGGGGAAGGAAGTGGCACCACTACCCTACAGAAAAAAATTATATTATACTACCACCAGTAGTAAGAGGGGGAGGGTTAAGAGCTTGGGGGGGGGGGCAGAGAGATGAGAGAAGTGATCACTAAACTGTGAGGACAATAATAATAAAATAAATTAAATTAATTAATAAAAAAAAAAAAACTAAACTGCATAATGACAGACCTTCTGCCAGTACCGAAGATGGTGGCGACCAGTGGGTCGTGAGGGAGGAAAGAAAACTGTTTGGGAGGGATCAGGGAGTGGGAGGTATCAGGTGTGAGGGTAAATTCTACTCTGCAAAAAAAAAATTAACCTTACAAGCTAATTGATTAACCCCTTCACTGCCAGGAATTTAATGTAAGGTACGCAGCTGAAATTAGTGGCATTCTAATTGCCAAAAAGCAATGGCAAAACCATGAATGTCTGCTATTTCTGAATAAAGGGGATCCCAGAGAAGCCTTTACAATTATTTGTCATATGACTGTAGTAGTTGTGTGTAATTAATTTCAGTGAGAAACCCAAAGTTTGCAAATAAGTGAATTTTTTTTTATATGATCGTATCTGGCAGTCAAATAGTGGCTACAAATATACCAAAATGGGCCTAGATCAATACCCTGGGTTGCCTACATTAGAAATATATATAGTTTTCATAGGTAATTCAAAAGCTCCATTTCTGTTTAATCAGAGTGATAGAAAAAATGCTAAAAATTCACCGGTACTTTGGGCAAGTTTTTCTCTGAAATTCTTAGTAGCGAAGCAATTAATACCATGTCTGGCTATCGAAAAACAGTCTAAGCAAATGCTACCCACCAAGCTGCTTTAGTTGGCGAGCCAATCTGGGCTTATTACTAAAATAGATAAAGCTATTGTCATTTTATTAGTTCCATTGCTTTTGCATCTGTGAAGCCTGCATTGTTGTGCACATCCACTCCTCAGAATTGGAAAATTCCAAATCTTTTAAGAGTTAAATTACAGGAACGCAAGAAGAGCACAAAATAAAGTGTATTGCAAACGTTGGAGGGTTTGCTCTATAAATTATTAGTATTTATTGCTTTTTTGCCGAAACATGCAGAGAAAAGAGGCAGCTGGGAGGTACAGAATTGCTTTTTAGAATAGATGGTTGATTACATTAGGAGCCATTTGAAGACTCATATTGAGCTGGCTATAAATCTGGTTTTGGACAATTTGAATGAACAGTACATATCTAAAATGGGATAAAAAAGGACAAGTTATTTTACAATATGTTTGTCAACCTATGAAAATACTATTTTAAAAAGAGCAAATACTGGTTGGAACCCACATTCCACATTTAAAACAGAACAAGCATAAAATTGATTTTTTTGTAATACAGTTTATTATAATTTGTGTGTGGTCTAAGGCCTTATTATACACATTCATAAAGAATTTACAAGAAAAATCAGTGCCTTTAGAAACTGCAATTAAAAATGTTGCAAATAAATTAAAATACACTAATTTAGCAACCCTCCATAGCAAAAAGGGTTAAATAAACAATCTTCTTTTGAATAACTGAATTCCGAGCCAAGTTCACTGAAAAGTCAGGGAAAACAGGAAAAATGAAAAAAAAAAAAAAAAATCTGGCTGTGAGATTAAGCCAGTAACAACAGACTTTTATCCAAACACAACAGGCAAAGGCTTGGCTGAGTTGATCATATTACATTTAATCACAATAAAAAAGTAACCCACTATACAAAAGAATAATTGTGCCCTAATATTTTTTAAACCACAAGCAAATGTTATGTTCAAAAAATCTATGAATGTAAGGGGGAAAGAGACGATGTTTTGTTTTATAATGAACGCAAGCAAAAAAAAAAAAAAATCACTTATGGACAATGTTCACTAAAATAGCAATC